>NW_027107765.1:13816-16605 GCF_000696795.3 Halyomorpha halys | reverse complement strand
AGAATTTTATTAAAAAAGTGTACATACTCCATGTGAAACAGCATATAGTATGTATGTAATGTGGTGTTAACATTGGAATGTGTTGTAGTACTATATTAAAAATATCAAAAGAAAAGATAACAGAAAAAAAAAATAAAGCATAAAATACATTTAAAATATTATGCAATTAGAACATGTGGCTATTAATTATATAATACAATAGATAAGAAGAATTAAAAGTATATGGATAATTTTTTTTAAATATTTATTTATTGCTATTTACAACTGTACATTTAGTAGGAGTGTTACAGGCGTGTAGAGAAACTACCTAATGGTAGCACTCTAATGATATTTTACATTAGCTGGTCTCGTGGCCATCTTCTTTTCAGACGCCTTGGAGGATTGTCAGGAATGGAAGAGGATGCAAGATTAGAAACTAGGGGGTTTGAGTGGTTAGAGAGTTTATAATAGAAGGAGTGATATCTGGTTCGGGCTAGATCGGTTACATAGGAAACATTAAGGTCTTTATGTATGATTTTATTTGTGACAAAGTAAGGAGCATTGAGGATTTTACGAAGGGGATTGTAAGGATTGACTACGAGAGGAATTCGAAGGTTTAGTGGAGCCCCAAAGCTCAACTCCATACGTCCAGATGGGCCTTGTTATTGTCATGTAGATCAGTCTTTTGTAATGAGTTGGAAGTTTAGACCGTTTGTCTAGTAAATGCTGTAATAGTCGGAATCTGCGTGCAGTTTCCGTGCAGGATTCCAGGTTAGTCGTTTGTCAAGATGTAGTCCAAGATAACGAATCTGTTCGACAGGGGTAAGAGTAACATCATTAAATAAAACTGTAGGGCAGTCGGTAGGTTTACGACGAAGTGTAAAGGTGATTGATTTAATGGGATTTGTTGGAATTTATCTTAATCCTCCAATTACGACACCAATCTTCGAGGGTTGTGATATGGGATTGGAGATTTTGGGATACAATTAATGGGTTATTATTAACAGCGAGCACACCTGTGTCATCGGCATACGTAGTGAGGATAGTGTTAGGATTGGTTGGAATGTCAGCTGTATAGACTTTGTAGAGGATGGGATCAAGGATACTACCGTGAGGAATATGGATAATAAAATTAAATACAGTGCAGATGTGGGAATTAAATGTTGAACTAGAGAAAAACATAATTAAATTAATTGTTATTACATAAGAGGGGTACAGATGATAATCATATTTGGGCTAAATTTATATTTTCCGAAGATTTCAGATTGTTTAAGTGGCCATGTATCTCCGTGCGTTATGTAGGTTTTTTTTTTTTTTTTTTTTTTGGTTTGACCTTTGTTGATCGTACAGTGTGCAGTCGAAAAGTAAGTGATGACAAGTTTGTGATGTTTGACCGTTTGGACGGTCCATGTTCTGATATTAGTTGAGTCAGTTTGTAATGTGTACTTTTTATTTTGTTATAATTTTGAGATGTTATGTTAGGTATGTATTTATGAAGGGGTCGTCCTTTAGTCGAAAGTTGCCAGGATCTGTCCCATTCCTGAATGAGGTCAGTTCTTATGATTTTTTTAATCTAAGATAAGGAAACTGAAGTGTAGTCGATAGGATGCTGAGTATCGCTAGTGGCCGATTTGGCCAAGTTGTCGGCTCTTTCATTGCCGAAGACCCCACTGTAATGAAATTTTAATATTTTCATTTATAATTTTGATTATGATTAGGGGGAGCAGTAGTAGCGTGGTAACGCGCCAGTATACCAATCCTCAGGTTGTCGGATCGAATCCCGGCCCCACTCGTGCTTTTTGCAAGTTCAAAATAATGCAAAACTCACTCACAACCTCCTCCCGGGCATTTGTGAGGCCCGTTAGCCAATGGGTGGCACTCACAAAAAATAAGAGTGGGAGTGACGAACTCATCCTGTGAAAAAAACACGTTAAGAAACGTGCGATGTATTTCCTAATACTGAGAATATTACATCCTAATATTGGAAAATACATCGCGCGAGGACTTAGGCCTCCATAGTCTGTTGCCTATAGAATAATAATTAGTCTATTTGTCTCGGTAAGTAAGTCATGGTGCTTCGGATTTTTTATGGTCTATTAATATCTATAATAAATATAAATGTACAGGGTTAGAGGAAGGAATAAAGCAGTCTTTATGTCGAGCATGCGTTTTTCATTTCTCGTGCCTCTTTCTTTTTTTTTTTGTTTTACGTTTCAATTGTGACGAATTTTAATTTATTTATTTTTTCATTATTTAGATCAAATTATCAAAATGTTGAATTAAAAGTAAATAAAATTTTTTCATCTATTTTAGTAATTATTTGATAAAAAAAATGCAGTAACTATTATATTTCGAAAATGGTGGAATGATACGCGAACGATATTTCGTTCCTAGGAAGTAATCAAGATGACATAGAAAGACTCAATTAAGAGAATCTGAAAAAATTGGCTTGCAAGTAAATAAAGATAAAACAAAGTATATGATTGTAAACTGAAAATTCCTCCCATACGACATGGTCTGAGTGGATGGCAAATCGTTTCCGAAAGTAGATAGATTATCAGTTGATGGATTTTTTTTAATGGATAAATAAAAAAAATTAAACCTATCAGAGACCGTCTCATATCCTTAAAGTTTATTAATTTTTTTTTCCGTTCTGCTTTTTTTTTTTTTTTTTTTTTTTATTTATTTGTTGATATTTACAACTGTATAAAAAAATTCCTCCATTGTATCTCCTCCCTCAAACACCACTATATCGGCGATCGCAATAACATCTTATTCTCCATATCCTCCATAATTTGCACATTTTTCTA
>NW_027107765.1:4970-13621 GCF_000696795.3 Halyomorpha halys | reverse complement strand
TAGGTCTTTATGGATGGTTTTATTAGTAACAAAATAAGGAGCATTGAGGATTTTACGAAGGATTTTGGATTGTAAAGATTGGATACGAGAGGATTCCGTTCTGCTAAAATAATTTTTTTGTATATATTGTTGTATTAAAATTTCATTTATATATCTATTTTAGTTTGTTTTATTTATTTCATATTTTTTTCAAGAAGCTGATGTGGCTGGTGGTAAAATTTTGAATGTAATATATATTTAAGCATTTACCTCTACGTCAGAAAAATTATGGTAAAGCCAGAAAGTCTTAAAAATATTACCCGTTGATGATCAGACATAAAATATTAACAGGTAAATTGTTTAACGGCACTTATACTGAATCTCTCGTATCGCAAATTATTGTAAACAAATACGTTTAAAAATCAAAATATCCAAAAGCTGACATAAATTTATTATTGAAACGTATTATGTAATGAATTTCCATGCTATATATAATCTAATTTCTTTGTTATTTGTGTTGTTGAGAGTTCATATAAAGGAGTATGAATTAATCTTTTATTCAGCCTAGAAATACTTGAGTGAAGTGAAATACCTCATGAAGTTGAGAGCAACTCAATAAGGAAATGCCAAGCAGGCTCAACCCAGTCACTTCGGGGCAGATGGAGAAGGAGTATTTTATATACTGAATACTAAACAGAAAAATAAATTATTTATTATCATTTCTGGAATATAGTAATTTTGAAATTTAATTAAATTAAATTTGATTCGTTTTTAAATTCGATTACATAGGCTCATTGCTGAATATAATAAATCAAAAAAATGATTTTGAAAATTACCTAATAAGGTTGAAACATTAATAAAACTAATTAAATTAGTGATTTAGAGAAATTATTTTCTTTACCTATAATTGTTTTGTTTACATAAATAGATCAGAATCGTAAGAAATTTATGGTTCTGGAGAAAGAAAACGATTATTAATGCAAATTTTAACCATATTTTACATTTACCTACATTTGAGAAACTGTTTATCAAAAATTTGGGATTTACAGAGGCCGATTGGTTCTAACTATAAAAAATTTGGACTGGTTCATAAATGAGTTTTTATTTATTTATTAGCAGATCTTCTTGGTTTTCGAACTTTTTCAGTTTCCTTTTTGATTGATTTTTCGACCAATTTTGTTCCTCAACTTTGTAAACTAAATTGAATTGTTTATGATTTGAAACGCTATTGATATTTTTATACATAACAATCTATGAGATAAAGTTTTTAAATAAAAATAAATTAAAACAATTGTCGTTTTCACAAGACACACAGTAAATACCACTGTGTATTGTTCTATAAATGTGTTATTTAAGTGTAAATGATCCTTATTGTTGAAGAAATAAATAATTGAAATAAGATTTTTTAAAAATAAATTTATTATTTACTTCCTCTATTTTAATTAAGGTACGAAATATTTGATTGAGTGTATAAAGGAATAATGATACAAATGATCAACAATGATATGAATGGGTTACTTTTGAACAATGATTTCTATTTGGACCTAAATTTCATGATAATTTTTGTATAAAGTTTGTTTTTATTAGTTTCGCTTTATATTTTCTCATATAAATGAGATTAATAAATAGGAAATTTAGTGGATTCACTTCAAAGTGATAGGTACCTAGTTCAGTTCTTTCAAAGTAAAAGGTATACTGTGCAGAGCAAGATGGTTTGTGCTCTACATCGGACAAGTCCATAGGGACCCACAAGGAGTTCCAATATCCCAGAATGGGACAACTTGATTTCCAACTTACTTTACCAACTTTCCCTTCTCTTTAATGCTTCGTCCATTCTCTGTTTTCCTTTTCAAGTGCTAGGCTGAAATACAGTACCTGAATCTTTTATGCTTATTTAGTAGATGTACTACATAAAAAGGTTTTAATTAATGGTTACACACATTTCAGACGGCTTTTAATGACGCTGTGTTATAGGTTATGAAGTATCTTTGTAAACTGTAAGAAAAAAATTAAATTTAAGTTAGTAAACAAAAAATACATCATAGTTTTATTTTTGTTTTTTTAACAATTGTCTGATCCAATGGGCCCAAAAAATAATGCTCCCCCTCTACTCTTCATCATAATTTTTTTTTTATAATTTATTTATTGATATTTACAACTGTACATAAATATATCAAGTAAATTTGAGGAAATCATAATGGTATGGTACAAGCATGTGGAGAAACTACCCATTGGTAGGACTCTAAAAACATTTTTACAATATAATGTCTCGAGGCTATCTTCTTTTCAGACGCCTCGGTGGATTGTCCGGAATAAAAGAGGAAGCAAGATTAGATACTATTGGGTTTGAGAGGTTAGGGAGTTTGTTATGGAAGATGGGTTACAAATGGAACATTAAGGTCTTTGTAGATGATTTTATTTGTGGTGTAGGGAGCATTTAGGATTTTACGAAGGATTTTGGATTGTAAGGAGGAATTCACAGGAAGTGGAGCCCCAAAGCTCAATGCCGTATGTCCAGATAGGCCTTATAACTGTCATGTAAATCAGTCTTTTGTAATGAATTGGAAGTTTGGACCGTTTGTCTACTAAGTGCTGTAATAGTCGAAATCGACGTGCAGTTTCCAGTATTTTCAGTCTTGTGTGAGGATTCCAGGTTAGTCGTTTGTCCAGATGTAGTCCAAGATAGCGGATCTGTTCAACAGGGGTAAGAGGAACATTATTGAAGTATACTGTAGGGCAGTCAGTAGGTTTACGACGTTACTTTAGAAAGGTGTTGTCGGAATATTTCCGATTTTTCTTCGTCAATTCGATTTTTTCTTCTGGTCCATTCCAAGCTTTGGAATTCGTTGAGAAGAGGATAGTTAAAGTCTTTAAAATTCAGCAACAATTTAGTCGTCCGCCATAATTATTTGTCAGTAGTTGTACGATTCTCAGTAAAGTTAATTAAATTTTGAATTTTCTAATTTCTACTTTAATTTTGTTAGTCAATTTGGTGTAATATGTTTGCCAGTTGGAAATCTCGTCAGGGAAAAACTCAGAGCAAGAACGAAGTGGCACAGATCTTGCTCTGAGTTTTTCCCTTAATAAGATACTAATATGCTGTGGCAGGTTATATTGCTTATTGTTATTAATTCTATTAGTCGAAGTATTGTCAGTTATACTTGTTCTTATGGTTGACGTGAGTTTTTCAATAGCTTCGTCAATGTCTTGTCTTCTGTCGAATGCTTAAGTCTAGTTTAATTTCCAGGTCATATTTAAATTTGTTCCAGTCAACTCTTCCTGTAATCAATGAAGGAGCGGAAGGCTTAGGTACGAAGCTTGAATGTCAAAAAAAACAGAACTGGGCTGTTTCTGATGAAAGGTCGTCCAGGGATTCAACAATGGCTTGGGAGGAAGAAATGTGGGAGGTGATAAATATGTCAAGGATATCAGGGCGCTTTTTGAGGGATGTTGGCCAATAAGTCGGACTTTTGGGAGAGAGAATGGAATAGGTATTGGAGGTGGAAACACGGGATAGGATGTTACCACGGGAGTTGAATGTGCGGCATCCCCATCGTTGGTGCTTAGCATTGTTTCCTCCAGCAATGAAAAGCGGTCCGAGGGCTCGGAAAAAGGAATCAAGGAGGTTATAAGAAAGGTTACTACCAGGAGGACAATATACAGCTGAAAAGGTAACATGGAAAGGGCTGTTTCAAATGATAACCGAGATTGATTGGATAGCATCAGTTGGATTGGAAGGAATAAAGGAATGGGGTAAGGATTTGTGGATAAGGATGCAAGAACCAGCGTGGAAAGTGTTGTCTGGGTGGTCTGATCTATAAGTGATGTAGTCACGTATGTAAAAGTGTGTCCGTTGAGTGAAATGAGTTTCAGTCAGTAGGGCTATGTCAATGTGTTTATCATGTAGGAATAAGTCGAGTTCGTCACATTGATTTTGTAGGCCATTACCATTCCATAACAGGACAGCTAGGGGCTTTGTGCTCATCCTGGGAAATTAAGTGGAATTTCAGATAGTATTCTTGTGAGAAGGCTAATGAGGGGTTCGATAGTCTCTTGAAGACCTTTCAGGAATGATGTGAGGATGAAAGTTATATCCATTAGAGTTTGGATATGACGTTATGGATCAGGAGCTTGGGATGGATGGTTTGTGTGACTGTAGTGTGAAGTACCGAGTGAGAGTTGGGCTAGTCGTGATATATGCGGAGCTGATTCGGTTGTTAGGACAGGGAGTGGATGTGGTGCATCATAAATTTAAAGTTTTACTTTTTAAGATACATGAAATCCAAAACTTTAATGAAAAAAACTTCTGTTCGTTCACCGTCCCCGGTGTTCCTGGGTTCCACAGGCCCAATTCTTTTACTTGGAACTAGTCATTGCTATATGCCATTTTGTTTCAAACATTGCGGCCGTTTGAATGTTAATTATAATTTAAAAGTCCTTGTCTCGACTATTAATGATGATAGAGGAAAAATACTAAAAATACGTCGACTTACTGCTTTCTAAGTTTTAATTCCTCTTACATTTATAATTACTTTTATTACAGTTTTAGTAGAAATTTAAAAATAAAATCATCGTCACGAAATTCTCTTTCTTTTGACACCTTATTTGTTAACATCCATCGCTATCGAGTTTATTTATGACAAAATAAGGATTTTATGAGGGATTTCAGATGGTAAGGATTAGATACAAAAGGAACTCGATCTCATTTTTTAGCGCGTTGTTAACATTGGACTATATAAGTTTTTGGAAAAAGTAACTCTGGCTTTCTCATACTTACATGTCATAATTGACAATAATATGAATACAAAATGGTAACGAACTTTATAATGATTCATTAGTGATACACAAATATGAGATTAATAGAGCCTAGAATTATTTTCTTCGTTTGAGTACATAAATAATTTTATAATTCAATTTGGCTCCTCAAGGCAGTCGTGATAGAATTGTTATCGGGAAAGCAGACCGTGAAATACGGATCGAATGCCTTTGACCAATTCGTTGATATTAAATTGGTCTGATGCCAATTGAAATTCCACATTGTTTCACCGGGTCAAAGGGGTTTCAGTGGGCTTTTGAAGTCCTGATTGTTAAATTATTTTATTTTTCCTATTCCATACCTGGAAGTTGTCAAGAGAACTTTTTTTTTTTTTTTACCAAAAATATACACAACCCGTTAAAAGGGACCAACCGTTGTGTTGTGTAAAACCCAGCTGTGATTATATTTGCACATTTCCAATATAGTCTATATTTTTTGTTTCATTTTTTTTTCACATGTTCATACACATATCGCTGTTTTGATTGAATAGAGACACATCCACATAAATGGATGTGTTCCAAAGATATTAACATAGACAGGGGTGTCATTTTCTACCGTGGTCCCTATATACAATCTCTGGAAGCTAGTTGTTAAAACTTAAACATATTTATTAATATATACTATTTAAGCAAATCAGTTATTATATAATAAATATTTATTATCACAGTTATCCTGTTAATAATGATGATGCAATTCTGTTTTCTCTGCCTTATTAACCCTATTATATAATTTTGTATTAATATCTCTTTCAAATCGCGGATTATGGAGCCATATTACCATTTTTTGTTATATTTTAATGAATTTTGATGTAAACGTTTATGTTGATGTATACAATAACAATATATATTTAAAGACAAAAGAGAAACTGAAAAGAAACAACAAAAAGTACGTACAATTAAACTTGAGAAAAAAATACAATAAAATAAAAAATAACATTTAAATATAGTGCAATATTCAAATATATTACACTATATATAAATATATAGTACAATAAAACATCAGAATGTTGAATATAAAATAACAATACATATTTAAACATATAGCAGAAAACAAAAAGAAGCATAAGAAAGGGAACAAGTAAAAACCAAAACAAGTGTTTAATTAATAGATATTTATATTTTTATAAATATAATAGAAATGTCTATAGCCCCACTAATTAATAATGGATTTGATGATTCAGTGCTTTCTTTTATGATGCTCTACGGTCTGATGATTTAACAATGACCTTCATTCCTTCAAATAATTAAAGTCTTCGATGGTGAACTATTTTAGGTTGATTAATTGTGGGAAATTTAGGAGGTACAGAAATGAAATAAGTATCAGAAATACTAAATAGAGGTACTACGGGAACGATCTATTGGCAGCCCAAGAAACGATACAAGTTCTTAGTTTATCCGCTAGAAGCGCTGCTGCCCACCGGATTCGCCTCTGATTTCATATATATCTTAAGCTTTTTCAGCAAGATAAATTCAGCAAATTGGATATATTCGTATTAATTTTTTATTGGATTAGTTTTTGTTACTAATTATTTAATTATATAGAACTCAATCAGAAATGTTCCAGGTACTCTTAACATTAAAACATATTTTAAGTGTTTCACCCAATTTGTTGTTTTTCGAACCATACTGCAGATAAAGTACAAACCATACTCTTCTAAACATTGGTAGATTTACTAGATCGCTCTTTTTACATAAAGTATACACACCGACGATGTGTGAGCGTATACTCATACACGCACATTTGCAAATATAGAAACTGTAGCTGCTGATTGTATAATATTGTATATGGTTATAAGAAACGTTTCAATTTTACAGTATATGAAATGATAATTCATAATGTTTTGTCATACATATTCTACATTACAATATTATTTTTAATATGTATTAAATATTGAAAAAAAGATAGTTATTTAACCATTAATTTTAGAGAGAGAAAAACTGTAAGTAAAACAGGATACTTTTTGCGGTTTTCGCATTTCCTTATATTATTTGTCTATACTATGATCACACCATTGATTGCTTATATTACATAATATGTTTAAAGCAATTTTTTATTTCTAAGATCATTTGTATCATTTCCAGACCGAGTAATCTTAGGATTTTTAAGGCAGTAGTTTCATTAAAAAATATATATTTTTTTAACCAGTTCAAAGATATGCAAGATATTTGATACAACTGTCCTGCAAATATTCTTTAGATAATTTAGGTTAAATGCTAATAATAAATAACCCTTTGAAGTGTTAAAAAAATTCTTAATTAAAATTTGGCACCTTTCCCAAGGAACTATTAAGAAGGTAGGTACAATGATGGCATCATTCTTAACTTAAAATAATATCTTCAGTATTAGGTCATAGATGCGATTTTTACTTTCCACAATGTACAATAGTGTGGTTTTTTTTCATGTTTGTAATTTTTTATTTAGAAGCTTAATCATATTTTTCTTACATGACCACTTCTACATTTTTAAGGTCGCTATAAATATTGAAATTTAATAATCAGCAATATAAGAAAGTGAGCTTGTCACATATTCACTTTATTTTACGCTACAGCAAATGTATGACACCAAACATATATATGAATATAATAACCGCATAAATAAATATATCGAGGTATGTTCATTTAACATTTTTCGCCTTATTTCTGGAATGATTATGCTGCATTATTTTCAGATGGACCATGTTATCTATCTAAACATATAAGATACATGTATATATTTCATTTCAACTTATGTATTTATAATATTCTTTATTTGAGGATATATTTATTAATCTCGATTTACAGACAGTATAAAATAGGTGACTGTAGTCTTTTTAGCTCTTTTCCAATAGCGTACTATCTAATATATTTATATTTCGTTCTGGCATGTAATAATTAATTCAATATTTTTTTTATTATTAATTTATGCTATTATTTAATTGATTATATGAAGTCACTAATTACTGTTTTCATTAATTTAACAGCAAACCCTATGTTCACATTGACATCAAGTTAACAAATAAAAGGGTATATTTTTCATATATACAGGGTGTTTCAGAGTTAATTTTCCTAATAAACAGATAAAATATAAATTAAGAATATCAATAAAAGAAAAATAAAGTAGTTAGGACACATATTAATTGTTTTACTATAATCTAAATTATTCATAATAATGAATATCCCCAAAGCGCTAGCGAACATACCTTCATTTGATTATTTTTCTTTCTTTACGATCCTAAATTCATGTTTTTTAATTAGGACATAATCGTGCATAATATATTTCTGATTGAATATCCGACAATGAACTTTTGTTCGATATATCTGGTAATTTTACTTTAATAAACACAGTCTCAGCAATTTATAACTTACTATTTCCATACAAAATATGTCATAAGTGTAATTTGCTAATATAAAATAATCAACTTAAAGTCATACTTATTTACACTTTAAAATAGACAGATAATTTTTTTTTTAATTTATGGCAATTATTCTAAAAACTAAGGCAGTTATCTCACCCAAATTTTTTATTACTTTAATGAAAGCTATGTATAATTAATAGTCAAAATTGATGAATCTAGCAGGTATAGGTAGGGAGAATAAAAAATGGTAGCTGTTTTAAAGCGATAAAAAAACTGATTTTTCATTCGGAGCTCTACATCTTAAAAAGTAGGAACAACACAAGAAAACCTAAGAGAACATAATTTTGCTGAGATGTTTTGAACGTCAAGAAGAAGAAGAGTAGATTTGCTAAAATATGATCCCTAATAGAGTTATTTACGTTAAATAGTTTTCGAGATATAGCTTTTTAAAAAGCAGCATTTCATAAAAATGTTGTATAGGACGTACTGAAAGATCAGTAGTCAGTGAATTTATTTTGAAAA
>NW_027107765.1:1310-3155 GCF_000696795.3 Halyomorpha halys | reverse complement strand
CACAATAATAGATATGGCATAATGTTTTATTAAATTAGTAGTTAGTTAATTTATTTTGAGAAATCTATATCTCAGAAACTATGTGACGTACAGATGTCTATTAGCACTCAAATTAAAGCTAGTTTAATGGACTATAATGAGGTTTATGATCTTTACCTTCGTATGAATAGTAGTTTTCATGATATTTGCTATAATAAATTGATTTATAGTTGTTCGGACAATAAGTTTGATTTATGGAAAACATTGTTTCAGAAACCATTAGACGTACAGATGACTGTAAGAACTCAAATTAAAGCTAGTTATATTTCCTTAAAAAAGTTATTAATGTTTATTTTTGCAGGAATAGCAGTTTTCATGTAATTTGACAAAATAAACTCACAAAATGTTAATTTCTACTTGTTCCTATAAAATGTTGGATTTAAAAAATATATATCTCTAGATCCATAAGAGGAACATATGTATGCCAACACTCAGCATAAAGGAAATTTAACTTACTATAAAGTAATTTATGACACTTACCTTCCTAGGGTTAGTAGTTTTTATGATATTCACATATGAATATAAATTTGGCAATTGAATATTTGTCGGAACAATTATAAATCAATATATTTTAGCGAATTTCATGTAAACTATTACTCCTACGAAGATAAACATCATAAACTACTTTATAGCTCTTTAAACTAGCTTTAATTTGAGTGCTAATAGATATCTGTACGTCAAATGGTTTTTGAGATATAAAGTTTTCAAAATAAATTCACTGACTACTGATCTTTCAGTACTTAATCTTACAACTTTGTAAAATCTATTATATTAAGTGGGACTTTCGGCAAGTTGATTTTAACGAAAAAGTCACAATTACTCAATCAGTGTGACGGGTCCCACGTTAAATAAAATATTTGGTTATATAGAAACATGAATGAAGAACCTCAATGAAAGTATGAACTATCTCTAGACCCTTAGACACTCCGGAATACCAGGAAATAAAGCAGCTGGAGACACTCCTATATGAACATTCTACCCCTCCAACTGGTCCGAAGGACATCAAAATACCTGTAAAGGATAGAGTATTGAAATACAAAGAAGTGACTAGGATGAGGATTAGTCATACTAAATCGTGTAAATTTGGTTAACAAATAGAACAAAAGAATTCGAAACCTGCCAATCCCCATTAACTGTCTAACATATAGTACAGTAGTGTGCATTGCTACAACCAGCTTTTGTGAAAAATGGAATAATGCGTTGTAGAGAAGTGAAGCTGAAGGATTTAATTGCATCATTTGATAATATCATAAAGCTATTAAAAGGAAATATATTATACACAAAGATACAGGCCTTTAACAGTAAATGTTACGTGTCTTAAACATAAAAATAAAAAACCTATGAAATAAGTAAATTGAAAATACCAATATAAATGTTATAATATAGAGTACCTAAACACCATCAGGATAAAAAAAGAATTTTAGAAGAGTAAATAGACAGAAATCTAAAAGTGGTGTTATTCTAAATCAACTAAATAGTTGATCGCCATGGCAATAGTAACCTAAAATGTATAACTTTTCCTTTTGAGCCAGTATCCCATATGCTTACGGAACAGTTTTCGACTGTTGTTTATTGGGACCCAAGGAACTTTAAAACATGTCGTTTCCGTTTAAAAAAAACCAAGATTCTAAAAAGTATTACTTCACACAACTTTTACTGTACCCAGAGACCTGAATAACTTGAATTTCTCAATGAGATACTGTAGTTACAGAACATCATGGCATATTGTAGAATTGTAATTAATCAAGAACAATAAAATCTCTCTCTCTCTCTCTCTCTCTCTCTCTCTCTCTCTCTCTCTCTCTC
>NW_027107765.1:0-1260 GCF_000696795.3 Halyomorpha halys | reverse complement strand
AGGTAGGGGGATTAAAAAATGGCCGCTGTTTTGAAGCGATAAAAAAAAACTAATTTTTCATTCGGAGCTCTATATCTTAAAAAGTAGGAACAACACAAGAAAATCTAAGAGAACATTATTTAAAGAAGAGTAAATTTTCTGAAATATTAGCCTTAAAAGAGCTATTTACGTCAAATAGTTCTCGAGATATAGCTTTTTAAAAAGCAAAATTTCTTAAAAATCTACTGAAAGATTAGTAGTTAGTTAATTTTCACCTTCCATCTTACTCTGGTATGAAATCAATCCTTCTGTTTCAAAACATCTATTTCTTTATTATTCACGATGACAATAGTTCTCCATACATTTTGGGGAGATATCCAAAAAAACTGGAAACTAGAATTAAACAACACATCACAAACTATAAAAATGTGAAAAATATAAATTGCACTACACTGGCTAACCACAGCATAACGATAAACCATAAATTTAACTTCAAAACCTCCACAATAATAGATATGGCATAATGTTTTATTAAATTAGTAGTTAGTTAATTTATTTTGAGAAATCTATATCTCAGAAACTATGTGACGTACAGATGTCTATTAGCACTCAAATTAAAGCTAGTTTAATGGACTATAATGAGGTTTATGATCTTTACCTTCGTATGAATAGTAGTTTTCATGATATTTGCTATAATAAATTGATTTATAGTTGTTCGGACAATAAGTTTGATTTATGGAAAACATTGTTTCAGAAACCATTAGACGTACAGATGACTGTAAGAACTCAAATTAAAGCTAGTTATATTTCCTTAAAAAAGTTATTAATGTTTATTTTTGCAGGAATAGCAGTTTTCATGTAATTTGACAAAATAAACTCACAAAATGTTAATTTCTACTTGTTCCTATAAAATGTTGGATTTAAAAAATATATATCTCTAGATCCATAAGAGGAACATATGTATGCCAACACTCAGCATAAAGGAAATTTAACTTACTATAAAGTAATTTATGACACTTACCTTCCTAGGGTTAGTAGTTTTTATGATATTCACATATGAATATAAATTTGGCAATTGAATATTTGTCGGAACAATTATAAATCAATATATTTTAGCGAATTTCATGTAAACTATTACTCCTACGAAGATAAACATCATAAACTACTTTATAGCTCTTTAAACTAGCTTTAATTTGAGTGCTAATAGATATCTGTACGTCAAATGGTTTTTGAGATATAAAGTTTTCAAAATAAATTCACTGACTACTGATCTTTCAGTAC
>NW_027107764.1:2898-3281 GCF_000696795.3 Halyomorpha halys | reverse complement strand
TATCAGAGGGGATCTTCTTTTCTTCTAGACCATCATACAGTATTTTATTTTATATATGCAATTTTGAATATTTGTTTCTCTCCTTTCATAATTCATTTTGCTAATTTTTTTTTTCTTAAAAATCTTTTATTTTGACTTATATTCATTATTTTACTTTAACTCTTTTTGTTTGATTTTATATTTATGTTTTTTATTGTTGACCACACCAGATAAATGTATATCCAAACCAGTTTATTTGTTTTTGTTCTTTAAAGCTTTTTTTCAGAAAGACTAAGTCAATTATTGTGGCTTTGACAAATAACAAAATTTTTTTTAAAATTACCAATTCCAATCCTCAAAGAATGGTGTCGAAATTGGAGGATAAAGATAAATCCCAACAAATC
>NW_027107764.1:375-625 GCF_000696795.3 Halyomorpha halys | reverse complement strand
TAAAAATATTTAAATACTTGTGAAATAAAAATATTGCGATACTGTGTAATCTCGGTAATCTAAACTAATTGCTGTAGGGGAGTACAGAAAGTAGTAGTAGTTGCTGTAGTAGATTACAGAAAGTAAAAATGATCACTCACTCTTTCCATTAACCTTTCGTCAGATGCTATGAGTCTTGTAACATCGCTGGTCACTAGCCATATTTTGGGCGGCTACAACTTCTGTTTTATTTTATATCCTGAGTAATGCT
>NW_027107764.1:0-300 GCF_000696795.3 Halyomorpha halys | reverse complement strand
TTTATTTATAAGTGATAAAAGTATCAATAAAAAAAAAATACTAAATATTATACTTATTTCTGCTATTAATTAAATTAGTTTTACAGAATCAAATGATTTATTCATTAGATATTATGTATTTCTAATTTCTACAAAATATATTATGAACACTTCCATAGGAATTATATTAACCAATTTCGAAACTGTAAAAAATTTCCACTTTCGAATATCATGGTGATCACAATAAATTGCCTATAGATGAAGAAGTTAAAAATGTCCTTTACATATGTCCACTTTTATTTGAAAACAAAAATATTGCCT
>NW_027107763.1:712679-723473 GCF_000696795.3 Halyomorpha halys | reverse complement strand
ACTATGGGGTTTGAGTGGTTATAAGAGAGTTTATAATAGAAGGAGTGATATCTGGTTCGGGCTAGATCGGTTACATAGGGAACATTAAGCTCTTTAGGTATGATTTTATTTGTGACAAAGTAAGGAGCATTGAGGATTTTACGAAGGATTTTGGATTGTAAGGATTGAATACGAGAGGAATTCGAAGGTTTCAGTCTAAATTTAAAATCGAAATTATGGTGAGTATTCTTATTCATACTGAAGTACATTAAGATATCTTTATCGTTCTCTGCAAATTACGATTGGTTTTTCAGCGGAAAAGATTGAAAAGCGTATTCATGTAGTTTTCAAAAAACGAAATATTTTTAATTTTTTCTTAATACGAGTACAAACGCATTATATTTACTTTAAAATTTTATTTCTCGTGTATATTACCTTTGCAGTTGCTACTTGAGACTAGACTTGCGTACTGTATTATTTTGGTAAATAAATTAAATCATTATTTCACGAAATAAAGAATATTCAATAAATGATTATTATAAGAAAATAGTTTACAACCATTGCAGCAAATATTGTAATCACTACCTTGGGTGTAAACAGAATAATATTTGCCGTTATTTCAGCATTTACTTTCTTGAAAGTATTTTCGCGTTGGATCTGGTGTTAAAGTTTACAGTAGTGATAGTTAAGCTACCGTTACGTTCGTCATGATAACATTTACTCCAATGGCAGTACTGTCACACCAGTTCTGGCGCGATGGTAGACAGTACCTTTCCTAGCAGTGGTGTTACAACCACACTAAGGTTCTATTATATGCCACTTTATAACCACGTAGACAACTATCGCAGTAACTTTCACTGTGTAAACTATATGACAATAGCCTCATAGCAATATAAATTATAAATTCGAATAAAATTATTACATAAAATAATTATTTATTGAATCATTATTTGATTAAATAAGTTTCGGGTAAAATTATAAAATAAATTATTTCAAAATCATGTATTCAGATTATTTAACAACTCAATTTGCAAATAAATTTTAGCTTAGGTCCGCTTAAAACCCCGTATATTGTATAAGGTAATATTAATTTCATGCCAGGGATGATACTGTAATTTATTCCCTAAAATTAACTTACCGAATATTTCATTTTATATTTTCAACTTTATACTTTTTTACTATTTTCTCAATAACAGCTCTAACGATTTTTAACTCTTTATATCAGTGTAAAATTAAGTGGTTCTTTAAAATATAAATTCCTTAAAATATTTTTTATTATACTCTAAGGCACTAATGCCTGTTGTCGATGACTATAATATTATTCTAAATGAATTATTATTTAGAATGTTATTATTATTAAGGTACAATCAATCATTATTTGACATAATGAAACATATCTTACTCAGAAGTAAAAAAGAATATACATATAAAATATGAAAGAATTTTATAATCAAGTGTAGAATAAAATAATTGTTTCATGTTTCCATGGTTATGATAACAATAGTCAATTACTTCTTCTGCTTACCAACATATGAAATACACAGTAAGGGAACGTATTTCCATACTATTAATCACTAATTCCATACTAAAGTATTAATAAAAATCTTTGAGGAGCTAGAGTATTAATTTCATTTGAAAGTAGGATACTGTTTCACTGGTAAGTGAAAATTGTTTGATGTGCCAATCAGATTTTTATTTTTACTATCAAACATTGTTTATGAATTTGAAAATACAACAAATATACTTCAAGCGTTTATTTTAAAATATAAATTGCGCATTTTCTTATGGATTATTATATTTGTTAGTATTATAATTGAATACCAAGTAATTTATATTCACTCTGAAACAGGCCGTAAGCACTTGGAATTGATTATTTGTCACGGAGTGTTGCCTTATTCAGATTTGATAATTTATTAAATTACCAAGTTCTAGTTTAATAAAATTTCGGCAATAGAGGCGAGTGGAGTGGCACATCCCTCCCTTACCCTCAAAAAATCGCTCCCTTCCAAGATAAAAAAGGAGAACAAATGGACCTCTTCACCATCCCTTTCTTTTCTTTTTTTTTTTTCCTTTTTTTCTTCTCGATGGAATGTTTCTCTTCCACCCGGAATTACCCAGCCCTTAAAAAATAAGTTATCACAAGTATATGTGGGTCTGACATCGCACCATTTTTAGCAATTCCGCAGAAACAGTCTGTAATAGTTATGTATTTTTCATTCATGTTCTGGTCGTAAGTGATATAAAGAATCCTTTTTTCCTTTGACTTAGAACTTAACTTAATTGGATCTTCCTAAAAATGTTGTACGTAAGAGTTATTAATATTTTATATAATCTATAAATTAAAATTTAGAGGCCTTAATACATAATTTAATTTTCAGTCGTATATTTTATTGTTAATCCATTCATCTAATATCAAAATAGGGTATTTTCTGGAAAAAAATATTGATGTTATTTCTTTTGTTTTTAATTTTGTTTCTGGAGGGATATTAAAATTAGAATTTTAGGTCTGTCACCTCACCAGCCAACAATTTCACAACGAAAGTGGAAAAAAACCAATAAATCATAATTTAAAGTTTTTAGTTAATAACTATAAAACCAAGCATTTTTCTAAGATAACATTCAAAAGTGAAATTTCCGATAAAATGCAAATGTTACATTTAATTGAAATACAATACGTATTAATTTTATCTGATTATTGATTAAGTTTCAAAAAAAGTACTTAAAAAAAATATATATACAATTTTTTTTCTCAAAGATTCTACATGTTCTTTTGGAGTGCTAAATTTAAATTTTATTTTAACCACTTAGCCAGTTTCTTCACACAAAAAAAAGTTAAAATACTAGAACTATAATTTTTAATGTAAATAAAAAAAAAAATAAACAAACTTCGAAAATTCTTAGATTTTCTATGAGTAAGAAAACATTTTTTATAAAAATCCATAAATTATGTTTTACTTTTTTTCCGTTTTTAATGTCGACTGCCGAAATCACAAACCTGAAATTCAGATTCAGTACTTCAAAAAAACAAAAAAAAAACAACGTATTATTCGTATTTAGAGAAGTACTAGAAACACAACTTATTCAAATTTTGTATAAACTAGCAGTTTTAACTTTATATTTAGTAATAAATAAAATTCCTCATTTTTTTTCATTTTTATTCCTATGTTACCAGATTGGCCTGGTAACAGGCGGTACATGGTTATTTTGCTAGTTGTTAGCAGTTGATATATAATCCCATAGGAGGGGGTTATAGTCCCGTACAAAAGACACCCCTGGTGCAATGATCTAACTATTTCACAATTATAAATAATAAACATCAAGTATGAAAAAAAAATAAACATAATAACAATTATGTGACTAAAGATTGAAAAAGGAAGTAACAAACAAAATAAATTATATTTATAAAATCAATAAAATAAGTAATCAACTAAAACTAAAGAATAATTTAAGAAAAAAAAAATAATAACAGCATAAATAAATAAAACGTGATAAAAATGAATTAATAAAAAGCTTATAGTTGGATATCTTGTGTCAGTCTGGGCTTCAGTTCTCAGTATATGATTGCATTGCCCACGTTGCAAATTACTGGAGTCATTAGATATGATTAAATGCATATGTGCAATTTTAATATTTTGTTCCACAAATATCTTGATTGAAGAACCGATTTTTTGTTGGCCTCGGAAGGTTTTCTTTGGACGCTTTCTTCGTATGTATGCAAGAGTGACAATCGACAAGTAACTGGAGGGCCGGTGAGAGCTATTCGATCCCAGTGCAAGAAATGAATGGTGGGACTTTGAGATTTGATCTGATGTTTTATTTAAAGGTCCGCAGTTGAAATGAGATTGATGATCCTCCCATCCCCGTATAATTCAATTGAAAGTTGGGCCGGTGCTTTGGCATTCACATCTTGATGTAGGGCCTCTGTCGGTGGCTCTATATCCACTCTGCGTCCGCCTTAGCTAGCCTGTATCATTTTCATATTTCGTTCGACCAATATCCATTCTGACAATTCCAATTCCTTATAATAAGTCCTCTACAAACACAATATACACTAACAAGATTTTTATTTCTATACCACAGTCCGATATAGATAAATTTATTTTCAGTTTACTTATGTTCACAAAATCAATTACTTTTTTTTTTTTTAATACTAGGCAATATTCATTACCTTGGTTCATTTCAGTTTTTCATTCACTATTTGTAAATAATTTCTTCAACTAAAGTATTTTTTATTGTTCCATGTTGTATTGAAAAATCATTAAGAAAAAAATTATTGTAGATTGATATGAGGAGATGGTCGGGGTCCAGTTATTAAAGATACACATATAAACAAAACTTATTTATTTTTTCCGACGTTTTTACCTAAAAAAATAGATAACTACCATAAATAAGAGAAATAAAAAGCAACAATTTAGATGAAAATAATGAAATGTAGGAAAGAAAACGATATTTATGCTACAATGGATACAAGATGTACTGTAATAAAGATGAATAAAAAAATGCTAAAATAAATATAGAATGTCTGGAGATGTTTATTAGAAGAAACAATTCAGAAGAGATATGGAGAGTAGGAAAAAAAGGCCGAGAGACATACCCGCTAGGCAGAGATTTGGTCTGAAGTGAGTGGGTGCTAATTGTCCGAGAGGAAGCAGGAATAAAAATACATTAAATCGAACGGAAAACTGTATTTGGAAATTGAATGTGACAGTGATTCATTTATGTTATTTGAAATCAAAATAAGCAAGAGGCCTTGGCATTAACCAGTCAAAGCTCTCAATTACAGACCAGGAACCAGACATAGAGACATTTCAAATCGGCCATTCAATTCAATAGTTGGTGGTGATCGATTTATTCTACCACATGTTCTTAAAAAACAGTTCTCTCCTGATAATAGAGTAAGAACTTAAATTTAAGGAGTCTAAGGTATTCATATTTCTCTAATGACTGTAACAACAAGGTAAAGTTGTTATTAGCTGTTTAATTTTAATGATTTTGTCCAACTCCAGGATAATGTGATGCCTCAAATTTATGAAGTACAGTATGAGTACGAAGTTGAAATTCGGAGTTGTGGGTCCAGGCCTGAACCAAACAGAGCATGCTTGGTATATGATGGTAATGGCTGCAAATGTTGAATTGTCGTGTGGGCCCCCTAAGCACGATACTACAATGACAAGATAGAAGTGGGCCAACAGATTTATAAAGATTTTCTAAAATAATAATTTGTTTAACAATGCGATAACTAAATGGAGTTAGCAGAACTAGAGAAGGAATCATTCATTATATATTGTTGGCGAACGGCTTTACCAACTCCAATTTTTTTTTTTTTTTATACCAGATCGGCCTGGTGGGCCTTACATAGTTGATATAACTTATATTATATATATTTATTAACAGTTGATTATCAAGGGGTGTAATCATACAAATGACACCCCTAACTATATACAATGTTCTTATTAAAAGAAAAAAATAATAATAAAATAAATAGATAAGAATAATGCTTCTTAATAAAAGAGGAAAGTAAAATAAATAACAAAAAAAATAATGATATTGGTTTACTTAAATAAAACAAACAATTGCCTTCTAATAGTAAAAAGAAACAAATTAATTTGAAAAAGGGAAGAGAGAAGAAAAGAGAAAAAAAAACAAATAATAATAATGAATGAATAAAATGAATAATAGTAATAAGTAAATAGAGGTAGTGTGACAATGAATTAATTTTATATTTATTAAAAGAATGTCCTGCAGCAGTCTGGGCTTCAGTCTTCGGGTTGAGGTTGGGTTTCCCAGGTTGTAGGACACTGCTCCTTTAACTGTCGGCAACTGGGAGTGGATAAACCGTTTTTTTGATATAATCCTCTATTGACTCCATATGTAATTCGCGATGCAATTGGCTATTTCTTATGAACCAAACAGCATTAACTGCGGTTCTTAGGACTTTATTTTGAAAAGATTGTAGTTTTTTCCTTTTCGTGAAGGATGCCGCTCCCCAGACTTCACTGCTGTACATCCGCAGTGGCCTGAGGATTATTTTAAATATAAGAACAGTTGAATCCAGTTAATAATTTAATACTAAATTAATAATTACACATACATTATAGTTCCGTAAGAAACCATCTAGTTTTTTTTTTTTTTAACTTTTATTGGAATAATACATTCTGTCACACTCAAGGAAAATAGGTGCTAGGGATGTAAGTAAACAATCATGTTGTGTATGCTATATATGTATATTAAATAAAAAAATACAATAAAATAATTGAGTACAAACTAAAATGGATAAAAATAAAATTATATATCCACATCATAAATAAACCTAGGTGGATAACTGAGTTTTATAATTAAAAACAAGAAAACAACTGAGGTAAATAATTAAAATAAAGTAAATGCATTCTTGAAAACAATCATACCTGTATGAAAAATTCCCATTCTGCCCAGGGAACCCCCAATGAAGCCCTGCCACACCAATGGTCAATGGTGGATGGCATGGCAAAACTCGTGGATCTTAAGCTTCTCTCCCAACCGCGTCACTGGCATTCATCTAGTAATAAAAGTTTGTTGCTTAACAGGAAGAGAAAGAGAAATATCATTAAAACTTTCATTATTTTTTCAACTGAAGTTTGCTACCGCCTACGAAAGGTAAACGTTTTCTCTTTCCCTCCACGCCCTTTCGTGGATTTCACTGACACTGGTGTGCCACAAAACGTTTAACGTCAGTGGAGCAATGTTATCCTTTAAGGTGATTTGAGAGAAAATGTTATCACAATGTTCTTATTACAGTACCTTATTCCAAGTTTCTAGTAGTGATTCTATTAGATCCAATTTTAATCCATTAATATAAATTATTGCCTTACTCTATAAACTATTAGTTCTCTTCTCCTTCCTCCAGTTTCGCTATCGAATATCTACCTGTGCCATGGATTATATTTATTTGAACCTGATCCAGATATTTCCCATTGGCCTAATTAAATTCAGTGTTTGCTCTTCAGCACATTATACACAACAGATATGCTTTACAATTGTCAATTAATTACTGAGATAAAATTTATCTAATCACTGAGATATCCAATAATTTCAATGATAAAAAATCATCTTTTGAATGCAATCAATGTTGATAATTATCAAAAAACACTTCCCTAAAATAAAGACTGCTTTTATCAATCTAAAATTGTACGTTTAAACCTTATTTAGTTAATTTCAAAATTCGAATTTTTCCTTCAAATAGTTTTTACAAATCGACATAATATTTATTAAGTAATAATTTTCCGAAAGTGAATATATTGACATTAGATAGATTATTCATCATTTAATATCGGAGTATGAAATGTTGTAAAAGACCCCGTAGTGAGGCTGAAACGACCAGAAGCTAGTTAAATTTCGGTGAATAAATATATATGACTTCACTTTGTTTGTCTCTATTAGCTGTGTGGTAACCCCTCAATATTTCATGGCTTGTTAAACATACTAGCATTGTTGTCATATGTTAAGTTTAAAATTAATGAACTTAAAAAAAAAAACTAACTAACCATCAAGAATTCGATTTTTAAATGTTTTAAATATCATGAAACTTTAGCTGCTAATTTATTGTTTTAATGAAGTTATATTGCGTATAAATTAGGTTAATGTTTATATGACTCGAAGTGACCTACTATCTAAAATTAATGTGTTTTAAACTGTTGATATCTTACGTAGTTTAAAAATTTTTAGTTATGATGATTGTTGGAAGATAGTCCCTATGATGGACAATAAGGTACAAAAAGAACAGAAAAAACTATTTATCAGTAAGCGTTATAGGGCTGAGTCCAAAGCATTCTACAGTCTGGATTGAGCCCAGATGGTATGGTGTCTTTTTTCAGAACCTATATCATACATTAAATGTTCATGAACACTACTACTTATGACGGTTATGAAAATTCATTTCATCTCTCTAAAATTATCCGTAGAATTGTTTTAATTCACTTTAAATAGAATATAAAAACATGAACGGCGTACCGTAACATACAGTCCGATTTCATTGTTTGTTTTGAGAAAATCATTTCAATTATGATAAAACTTTGTATATAATAGAGAAATGGGTATAATATCTTATACATTTACCTTTACAGTTGTTTTATACATTTGCCTGTAATATTAGACTAGATCTGAGATGATCCTGTCAGTTTACTTACTACACTATATATTATAAAATATCTAATCCTTTCTGACGGTTAGTGAGGGAGTGGCAGGATGGGTAAGGGGAAACCCAAAGCTACAATCTTCACCTTTTGCATCAGAATCAAGTATATCCCTTTCCTTTCATATGTTATTTTTATAATATCATTTACTTTTTACTTGTTAATGTACATTACCTTTGCCACATTTACTTCACCGATCTGTTTACCATTTACATCTATCATTTTACCATATTTGTAACTGTTTCTAATCAGTATTGTTCTAAAAATACTTTCCATCTTTATTTACAATTCTATCAGACTTGGCTGTATTTATTACTAATTATTTTCATATTCAACTATATTTTCTTCCTTAACTTTATTTTTTTTAAAATTTTTTATAGAAATGTTTTTTTGGCATATTTTCTTACATTCTTTGTATATGTATTTTAATTGTATGTCCCTTCTTCTAATGTTTGTTTCTTGTTTTGATTTAGCTTCAAGGAAGCCCTGCAAAGTGGGGCAAAACGTTCGTTATCATTAAATAGTTTTTGTCTGCTATTTTGAACGTTTATTGAACGCCACCCTGACTATTTTTCTATAATGTACTTCGTACCGTCAACTATATTCTTCCAATAAGATAAAATTTTGGTTCAAAACAGATTACCCCATTTCTATGTAAATGTATATATTCCCATAATGTCTGGTTTGTAAGTTTTAGTTGCAATAAAAGAGTGACTTCCATTAACGACTATCGAAGTGCAAAGAGTCGAGGAAGAAAACATCATTAGCCCAAAGAAGGAGGGGAAAAAGTTTCTAGTAATGTAGGAGAGGGTGGCTGGGGCTTGGAATGGCTCCCCCCGGACCCAGAGACTAGGACCAATAGCGTTCCATTCCCTCAACTTCCACCCTCTTACTCCAATTTTGCACCAATACACTCTTTAAGATATTACTGAATTCATCGATTAACCTATTCCCATTGTCTGAGGTACCGTTCAGGCTCAAGTAATTTGTTCATTTCCCATTTACATTGTACCAATAGATAAAATTGTTATTTTATTAGCTGACTGGCCTAAGTTGTTTAAACTATTTAAAAACTGAAATCCACCTTTTTGATGTTTCAGAAGATCCCTATATATTTTTAATATACACGGTTTATTCCCTACAATTTTTTTTCAAAAAGAGGATCTGTGTGCCTAGATATTACTATCTTAACACCAATTAATTTCAAAATAATAAAAAAAAAAAATAACATAATATTTGATTTATCTTAGTCAGTATTTTGTATTAAAGCATATTTTAGTTAGGCATCATTGAAGAAACTAGTTATCTTAATGTGATTTAAGCTTTCAAGAAATGACTTGAAATTCAATAATCTGAAACGTGCAACTGATCAAATGGTTCCTAACCGATAGCCATTTTATCGAGTCGTTGGTCAGAAACCATTTAAGGTTGATTGAATCTAATTTGACCCAAGAGGTGATAAGACCTTGAGGGCCTATATAAGCAAATATGGCCTTACTCGTACTGAATGGACAACCTGGGTCTCCTATGGATGCTTTAATTTTATTTTAAGCACCCCTGTGACCATCTAAGGGGAAAATGTAATAATAAAGTTTATGACGTAAGGGGGGGGGCGTCCTTATGTTCTCTATCTCATCATAGAGAAGACGAGTTATCCTACACCTCACTAACTTAGCCAGAGTGGGAAGGTCGAGATTTATGATCCAGTGATCCATAACAAATTAAAAGTCAACCCTCTTAGATAGGATTCGAACGAGAATGCTTAGTTTGTGGTTTAACGCGCTCGACTATCCTGGCCAGTATAATAAAAATAAAACATTTTTTTTTCAGGCATATATATTCTTTTTGCTTTCTCACTACCGTTTTGTACTGATGTAGGAAGTGGAAAGAATTTTTTTTTGCATAATCAACTCAAACGTATTTTCCTGAGCTGACCAATTAGCGATTAATTTTTAAAAAAATTAGTATTAATTTTATCCAATTCCAATCACAACTTTCGCATATAAAGTAGAGGGGAGAGCTCGGTTCGGGGCTCCCCAGGCTGAATGTAAATATTGTCAATAGGAATGATTGTACTTAAGATATAATTTTACTTTAAGTTTAATTTTTACTTATTTATTATTATTATTTTCGTCGTGTTTTCTTCCGCACCGTTCATTCTAATGTTCTTGATTCTTAAACTTTGGTTTGTTCCTTGTTCAGGATAATTAATAATTTGTTTTCTTCTTTATGTTAAAATTTATACGTTTCTTAACAGACGTTTTAATTTCAAAACAAATCCCTGTTCAATTCATGCAAGCCTAATAATAAGAAAGTAATGAATTATGTATCAGTAGTCCCTAAGACTCCTAAGCCTTTGTGAATCGGAAATAGTCATGGAGTCAAATTTCCACCAGCATTAAATCGTCTTCCTCTCATAGTTGTACTGGACCTAACCACATCAAGCAGCTGCGGCTTGGTGGGAACCGCCTCCTTCCAACACCATCTTATCAATGTCTCAACTTCTAATGATCATTTATCCAGGCTTACTAATTCATATTTAATTCTTCCCTCATTCTACTCCCATTTACATCGTCAAAACAGAATTTATTGCTTTAATTTTCTAGAAAGCTGAATATAACATTTCATTTAAATATTTATTAAAATA
>NW_027107763.1:704617-712429 GCF_000696795.3 Halyomorpha halys | reverse complement strand
GAGAGAGAGAGAGAGAGAGAGAGAGAGAGAGAGAGAGAGAGAGAGAGAGAGAGAGACATATTTATATCTTTTATTTTATGTTTTACTTTATAGAAAATTTATTTATTTTTGTATTATACAGGGTTCCCCACAATACATGTCCACTACCCTATCATCCACAATTTAATTTTTGATTTTCGGTGGCTCATAAAAATGATATGCAGTCAATCTTGTGGAGTACTGTTGATTCTCTAACCTCCTCCATTGGTTATTCAGGTCACTTATATCTGGAATTTCACATGGAATGTTTTTTTGTTTTTTTTTATTGATTCTGACTTATTGACATTTACAACTGTACATACATAAAAA
Organism: Halyomorpha halys; assembly: GCF_000696795.3. Taxonomy (NCBI): domain Eukaryota; kingdom Metazoa; phylum Arthropoda; class Insecta; order Hemiptera; family Pentatomidae; genus Halyomorpha; species Halyomorpha halys. The sequence goes on along the minus strand of NW_027107763.1, from coordinate 712,081 downwards.
TACATCTAGTAAGTTTGATACAAGCATGCTGAGAAACTACCCATTGGTAGTACTCTAATAATATTTCTACATAAAAAGATCTCGAGGCCATCTTCTTTTCAGGTGTCTCGGTGGATTGTCAGAAATGGAAGAGGAAGCAAGGCTAGAAACTAATGGGTTTGGGTGATTAGGGCGTTTATAACGGAAAGATTGTTATCTGGTTCGGGATAGATAGGTTACATTTGAAACATTAAGGTCTTTATGGATGATTTTATTAGTGAGAGGAGATAGGATAATTGAGGATTTTACAAAGGATTTTGGATTTTAAAGATTCGATGCGAGGGGAATCCGAATGTGAACATATATATATATATATATGTGTAATTAAAAATCGTTTTATTGATTGCAAAAAACACGATTTTAAGCTATTTTTAGCGTTTATAGTGTACTGAGCTCAACAAGAAAACTGATCAATGAAATCGAACCACTACTCTAAGTGGTAATTGTAGTACGGATACACCACAAACTCATCAAACATTTTTTTGTGGATCTAGGGGGCTCTCATACGCAGAGATCTGTTGGATACTGTACGGAAAGTTTGTTCCAATTTTAATACATTCTCTTCTCGTGATGGCCAGGAATATACAAAGAAATGAATAAAATAAAACTACTTTTTTATAAAATTTTACAGCAGTAGTTTGAATACGTTTCATGTGAAGCATGTGCTGATGCAATGATACGACTTCGGTATCTCTGTTGCGTGACCTATATTTCCAGGTTAATTTCTCAGAGTAGTGAACAATATAGAATATAGGTTGACCATTACTTTTTTCTTGTATTTATTGTTGATCTTCACTCTATCCTGGTTCTTTTGGTTTTGTCAGCTTTCTCTCCTTCCAATTTGTTAAAAGAAAAAGATTTTCCCGTATCTTCCTCGTGTCCTTTATATCTGCTCACCCGTGCGTTTTCCTCTTTAGTTAGGTGCCTATTTCGACAGTTTCAGGAACTTACTTTTATATGAGTTTGTTCAAGGTTTTTTGTTTTCTTTTTTAATTAAAATTAATGTTATACTGTTGTTTATTTTAAGTATACATGTTCCATGCATTAAGAATAATACATGTATCAATAAAATCATAAAGATGTTACAAATTATTAATTAAATTGAAATAAATTGAATAAAAAATAATGATAAGTCAAAAACAAAATAAAAATATAAAGTTAAATACGACAGAAATCACTAAATGTTGACCAAATGAAATTTCTGTAATTGAACACTTAATATAAAATAAAAAAATAAGTTTCTGAATAAAAAAAAAAATACTAAACGTTGAAAAATAAATTTTTGCTTATTATTCTAGGATTTGTTGTTAATTTACATGTAAACCCCAAAAGAAAAAAATCAAAAATCTATTCATGAAAAATACAGCAATCAGGTTTTGGGTGTGGAAAACACAGTAGATAAGTTTATAAAAAAGAATGGCTGTTCCACAAGGCACCACGTTTTTTTTTTAAATCGGTGAGTTCCAAGAGGCCGCCGGAAATTATTGCAAAGGTTTGAGTTTGGTAAGCATTATTATTTTTAATAATATTAAGTACGGTAAACAAATATTATATTAACATCAACCCTGGCTGGCCCCAACGAAAAAATTACTATTAAAAAAAATTACTAGCTTAAAACATTTTTTTGTGTTCATTGTATAAATTATGGTAAAAAATATTATATTAAATCATAGATCCCTAATCTATGGTTTACGTCATTGTGACTGTTAGTGGTCAATTATCAACTATCAATCAACTTTTGTTGAGCTAAATGTCGTTCCAATTTCCGTTCCGCCATTTTTTTAACGATTAATACTTTTTAAGGAAAAAAAAAGTGATGAGAAATTAGAATGACACTTAATAATCATTTATATCCGTAATTTAATTTAATTGATTATGCTAATATTGAATGTCTCCTTAGTGAAATAATACATAAAGAACAGAACTTCTCTCTCTCCCTAATGCTACTTATCTGTCAGAGTTCAGAACCCGCGTCCATCTTCTCCCCCACGCCGTTATATCTCATCTTACCAATCTCGTCTGCCATTATACTCCCTTGCGGAAAAAAAATTACACTAATGACATCCATTAAACCCTCGTCTATTCTTCTCTCAGGTGGAAACCACCCTAACGAACTAATAAACTAGCTACATGAAATTTCTTACGTCATGATCACTGAAATTAAACTAACCAGTAAACATGTGTACAATAGTATGCAACACTGAGGTCTTGTATGCAGTACCGCTCTCAAAACTTCATTTTTAATTTCATGTTATTTTGAAAACTAAGAATATTTAAAAGAACTAAACTAAAGATCCGAGGATGAAAATAAAAGGTATATTCACTGTTATACATTTATCTTATAACCCAATTTTTCCGCAATGATCAAGCCTCAGAGGAACTACTATATTTTTTTGTTTGTGAATTCAAAAAAAGTTTATATTATTAGTGGGTACGTAGGCCCTATTAAAATGTTATTGATACAGATATAAGTTTCTGAATATAATGGTTTTTTTATCAGAAAAGAAGGCTAAAAGGCGACTCACACTACATAGTTTAATTACCGCACACGGATCATCTTCCGTGTATTTAATGTGTTTTAATACTTACAACATACTTTTTTTTTCCTATTTTCGGTGTGAAGCCACAAACTAGCGACATGAAAAAGTTCGTTTACAGCGTATCCAAAAACATGTATAATCTTTGAAAAGAAAAAAGTCGCGGATTTATCAAACATATGCATTTTTTCTTCTTTGATTGTATATAGAATGATATATCCAAAAAACACATAATTTATTAGTTACTAGCGAATTACTGAGAAAAAAAATTAATTGCGGTGCACGCATCACCCCACTTTTACTTTTTATAAAAATTCATTTTTTAGGGCTTCATGAGATGAAAATCAACTTTGTTTCTGTGAATAATACCGAATCAATGTACATATGAATGAAATCGGAAGATTAGATTAGATATTTATTATAATATAACATCTAGGTTATTACATCCTTTTTACTTTATTTATCTTCTTGTCTTTGACATTTGATAGTTGTATGTAGACTATTTCCTTTTTACACTGGTCCGTATTGGTGGATTATATTTTAGTATAAAGTTGAGTTACTTTCAGATTTTTTTTATTTTGTCTATGTATTCTGCTGAGTCTTTAAGGGCCAATTCTCTTGTACGAGGAATTTTATTATTTTCGAAAGCTTGACGAAATGATGAGCATTCTTCAATTATATGCTTTATCGATAATGGGGAATGACAGGTTTGGGATATAGGCTGGTCCTCTTTTGTGATTAAGTGGAGGTATGTTAATTTGGAATGTCCTATTCTTACTCTTGCAACAACCACTTCTTCTCTTCTGTTTCTCCTTATGGCACTTTTCCACTTTTGTGTGTTTTTTTAAACATTTCTTAGTTTATTGGTGTGTGGTATGTCAGCCCACATTGAATCCTAACTTTTTCGGATTCTGTTCCTTAAAAATGCCTTTATGTCTTTCGGCTCGTAAATTTGGAGTGGTGGAACTGTGTAGCTAGCAGTCTCTTTAGCCGCTTTATCCGCTGCCTCATTTCCAGGCATTCCTGAGTGCCCTGGAGTCCAGAGAAAGGATACACTTTTTTAAAGATGTTTTAACATGTCTATATAGTTGTGAATTTTGTCTATCGTAGGTTCGCTTTGACTGAAGTTTGATAGACTCTGGAGTGCAGACATTGAATCTGTACAAACGAGTATGTTTGAATTTTCATTTTCTATGGATCGGAAGAAATCAAGCAGCCGCGGCTATTTCCGATTCTATTTTTCCTTTATTAATTTATCAAATTCTTTAATAATTTACATTTATCTATTGCATGTTATTGCTAACAACAATAGAAACTGGTTATTTCTTTTAAATATGGAAAATTAAGTGTACTTTAGAAGAAGATGTGTTAAAATTTCGTTATTTAAATCGTTTTATACCACATCATTTAGAGAAAAAACGGTTTTTTATTAAAAATCACTTAATTGTTCATTGGTTACTGAGTTGAAATTCTAGTGATTGTAAAATCAATTTTAAATTTTTCTTCTTCAAGTGGCACTCATGTCCATTATAATAGTTGCTATAACATCCCAGGCATCTATTTACCCTAAATATTCCCCCTTTTCATTTTTGAGCTAGATTGTTCACACTCACATACACAGACAAGTCTACAAGATTTGTTTAGATGGGCTCGGGGAAGGGCCGTCCACAGTTCAGGTGGTTGAGGCGCAGGTTTTTGCCACCTGGGAACTTTAGCGGAGCCGGTTCGAATCCAGCCTGGGGCGTTAACTTTATTCATTGAGCGGCGGTCCCACAAAATAAAAAACTTGACTCCCTACCATGGTTAGAATAGGTTGGTCACCTATAAATAACCAACCTCCCCCTCCCTGTATGTCAGAAATGAACCTAAAGGGGGTCATAAAAACATTAAGTAAATAAGTTGTATTTCCGTCGAAAACTGTATTTCGAAATTTTGCATGATGACAATATTATCTCTTACTATGTACTCCATACATCGGTAAGTGAAAGTAAAAATTATAATTAATAATAGAAAAATATGAATATTCGTTTATTATGATGTGAAACTCTTTTTGAATATTTCTCGTGCTTTTGATTACATTAGGTTTAGTGTTACATACAACAGTTGTATCAAAAGTATTATTTCAATAAAACACCCTCATTTGTGACCTCTTAACCTCCAATACAAAAACAAGAAAAAATCCTTCCTTCATTGGAATTTTTATGAACTGTTTTGATTTTAATAATTGAAATGTCTTTATAACGTTTCAGACTAGTTATTATTATTTTGTTTTTTTTTTTTTGGCCGTTTTTGGTACTTCTTTACCCGTGGTAAATGAAAATTATACGGTACTCACACTGTTTTAGATTTTTAGTGACAACACATTTTCTCAGTTTGAAATATGAATTGAAAGTAAATACTACCAGAAATATACGGGTTATAATGGATATTTTATTTATACGATCTAATAAATATTGAGTTATAGATTTAATGTTAGCATTATCTTTCATGGATTTTATTAGAACAATTGACTTGAAGGAAATTGTAATGGCCTTTTCAGTAAAAGCACAATGAAATGGGCCTTTAATTGGGACGATAAAGGTGTCGGGAGGGCTTTTATGTCCCTGGCAGACAAAGCGACGCCTCTCTCCTCTTTTTCGGCCCTAAAGAACACATACCATCCCATGGCTTTATTTAGAAAATCGCTGATAAACTGAATGAGGAATGACAATCTCACACCATTCCCAAACAGACTTTATTGCATACCTAAATAATACATATTGGTGTCAGATAAGCGTAATCTGAAAAAAATAAGTTTAATTGTTAATTAGCACGTTTTTGTATTTGCATGTCATAGGAAGTTTCGAACTCTAAGAAATCCATCGAATCTCAATATTCAACAAGAGCTGGGAAAATAAAAAGGGATTTATTTCACCCCAATTTTTTATTAATTTAATGAAATTAATTAATTCAATTATGAGTCTACCTATTAAAGGTAGTGGGAATAAAAAATGACGGCTGTTTCGAAACGTAAAAAAAAACATTTTTTCATCTTTAAAACTACCAAGAACGATGAACCTAAAAGAACGATATTTAAACTAGAGCAAATTTGCTAAAATATGAGCCCTAATAGAACTATTTACGTCCAATAGTTCCAGAGATATAGCTTTTTAAAGCAACACACAAAAAATTCAAAAGTTTGTGAATTTATTTTGAGAAATCTAAATGATATTATAAAACATTAAAACTTATAGATGTCTGCCAGCACTCAAATCAAAGCTATTTATGTGCACTTTAATGTAGTTCATAACTATTTATTTTTTATTAATATACTTGTTTGAGAGTGGTTTAGTTTCTTTTTAAAACAATTTTGATCCTTTTTCTCTCAACTTTATTCTTTTTTAAACATCCGACGTTTCGACCACTCAGGTCATTCTCAAGGATTCCTTATTTTGTTTTCATTTTTTTCTTTAAAATTCTTAAATGCCGGCTAATTGCCTTTGTCCCATAAATTCTTCTATAAAATTATTTCCCAAATTTAATACTTTTATTAACCACTTTTATGTTCATTTACAAACTCCAGTTCATAACGTTTACCTTCGTAGGAGTAGTATTTTTGCATAATATTTGAGAAAATGAATTCACAAAATGTTAATTTCTAGATGTTTGGATAAAATTGTTGATTTTTGAAAAAAATATATCTCAGGAACCATACGAGGTAGATATTTTTGCCAGCACTCGAAGTAAAGGTTATTTAATATAGCATAAAGTAGTTTATGTCATATGTTTTTGGGGACGTAGTTTGACGTATGGGGAAGTAGTTTTTATGATATTCGCATATGAAATTTGTCCGAACAACTATAAATCCAATTATTTTAGCAAATATCATAAAAACTACTACTCCTACGAAGATAAACGTAATCAATTACTTTATAGTTCATTAAACTAGCTCCATGTTAAGTGCTAATAGACATCTGTACATCGAATGATTTTTGAGATGTAGATTTCTCAAAATAAATTCCCTGACTTCTGATTTTGTTGTGCATTTGTTTATGAAATGTTGCTTTTTAAAAAGCCATATCTCAAAATATATTGAACATAAATAGCTCCATTAGGTCTCATATTCTAGAAAATTTACTTTACTTTAAATGATGTTCTTTTAAATTTTCTAGTGTTGTTGGTAGTTTTAAAGATATAGAGCTCCGAATGAAAAATTATTATTTTTTTAATGTTTTGAAAGAGCCACCATTTTTAATTCCCCCTACCTATACTTGGCATACTCATCAATTTTAACTAATAATTATACATAGTTTTCATTAAAGAAATGAGAAATTAGCGTGAAATAGCTGCCTTCTCTCTCCTCTTGGGCTCTTAAACTAATATACTTTCAGTGATGGATATTATTGTAGTATTACTTAAAATTTATATAAAATAATTTTAGAATAAATGTTTACTTCTATAATTAATTTCAAATCCATATATTTGTCATGCAAATTTTAACTTCAATATTTTCACCGTTTTATAGGTCGTTATTTATTTTAACGTTAATTCAAACTGAACTCCGCATGTTATTTATAATCTTAGCACTTTCTTGAGACTGGTTAATATTGTTAAATCAACAAAATTTTATCCATTTTAGTCTTAAAACATTTTTTATTCTTTTACAAGTCCGACGTTTCGGCCAAACCGCCCATTCTCAAGGACAATCTTAATACAATTTTAGAACCAAATCATTTAAAAACAACTTCATGCAGGCTATTTTGCCTAGGTCATTTATATCAGTCCAACAATTATCCTAAATAGTCAATTAGTAATAAAATAAGTTCACATTTACTTAAAAAATAAAATTATGTATCACAGTTAACCTTTTTTGTTAAAATTTATCAAATCATTCGCATAAGTTCAGGGC
>NW_027107763.1:701302-702707 GCF_000696795.3 Halyomorpha halys | reverse complement strand
AAAACAGTTTTAGCAGCTGGCTACATCAACTTTTGAACATAATTAAATGAATCTGTTACAATATTTAAATAATAAAATATGAACAAAAATACATAAACCCATTTAAATCCACAAAAAGGTTAAAATCAATTACTGAAAACACAAAGTTTTTATGGATATTTTTTATTAAACGAAGTTAACTCTTTTCAAATCTTTTAAGTTTAAATACAATTAATATTTCTTCATCGAATGGTACTGTTCGGAACCTGATCCAGTATGAAGGGGAATGTCAGAAAACTCAAAGTTATCACTACACTCACTATCAGATGTCTGCACTTATTCTTTTTCGTTATCCATTTTAGGCGTGCTTTATTTTGATAAAAATTGCGTAAAATAATAGTAATAATAAGACTGAAATATAATAATAATAAAAATAAATATATGAACTAAATAACTTTTAACTTTAAATTAAATTATTTTTAAAATGTTTTCCTTTACGTTTGCGACGCAACTGAAGTTAAAATCAGTTCTTTATTGGAATTATCTCTGCTCGATAAAAATCATAATTTATTTTATTTTATTTAGAATTTAAAAAACGAAATTCAATTATTTTCTATGATATATAAATGACCATTTTCATCATTTGGCTGTTGGTGGTAGCGAAATGACGGATTTTCGTCTTCAAACGAATATGTGCTAAAATGAAGATCCAGTTGTAGTTTTATGTTGTGGCTGGTATTATAAACAGAAAGTATTTTACAGAATGTATTAGCAGTAATAATAAAGTAGATAATAATATCAGTGGTGATCAAATAAATATAATATTGTAATGGTATGAAAAGATTTGATGATATAATATGAATCATAAGACCTATTCATTCAATATCGTCACTTATGAACTTATCAGAATGTGAGCTTGTATTACGATAAACGTTTTTATGATTGTAAATGTTATCTTCTATTATGTTTTCATCAATGTTTAGGCTGATTTTTGCCATGGGCTTGATCGTAATATCATTATTTGCAGAAAGGATAACATTTATTGAATGGTGAATTTCGAACAATAAAATTGCACATAATACATTGTAATTGAGTTAAAAATAAGACATAGGTAAGTACTTACCCATAATCAGTTATTAGTAGAGAAAGGAATAGTTTTTGTAACATTTCCTTTAAGTAGCTTGATAGAAACACTGCTGTATCTTCAACCAGAGAAGAACTTCGAATCCGGTTGTGACAAATAATTATTTATCATATTATTGATACCGTGAGTCAACGGGTTTAGGAGCCTTCCAGGGTCCACCTAGCCTTATGAAGTAGGTACCGGTAATTGATGAATATATGGCGGTCGAGCTTGAATTTAACCAAAATCACCTTCTTGTACAACCAGATTAGTAACAGTGCACCCCTGACTCTATGTGGGTCA
>NW_027107763.1:696484-701252 GCF_000696795.3 Halyomorpha halys | reverse complement strand
ATGAAGGGGAATGTCAGAAAACTCAAAGTCACTACACTCACTATCACTATGTCTGCACTTATTCTTTTTCGTTATCCATTTTAGGCGTGCTTTATTTATTATTAACTAAATAACTTTTAACTTTAAATTAAATTATTTTTAAAATGTTTTCCTTTACGTTTGCGACGCAACTGAAGTTAAAATCAATTCTTAAAAAGTTAAAATATTTTCTTTATCTTCATACTATTCTAATTCTTTATAAACTTTTGTAATGTACCAAAGGGCTATAAAAAAATCATCAGTTGTTTGTTCATTGTTCGAATCCGAAATGGGAGGGTTGACTAGTTTTTGACCTCAATCTGGTTATGATAGGGTAGTTACCTGTTTCGCTTCTCCTCATTCATGTTTATTGTAAAATGAACATCTTTCTTGCCCCTTAGTTGGAGCACGATACGAAAAATTATAAACATTGTAAGCAATAAACTAAAAAAAAAAAAACAGTAATTTCGAGTTTCAGTCCTCGGACTGATGTTGAATGATACTCTACCTCAAACTGTTGGTAGTTAAAAATGCAGCTGAGGCGTTTTTTACGAATTCATCTATTGATTTCACTTGTTAGACACAGCGACGTGGAATGTTTCTAGCGAGCCAAGCAGCATCTGCTGCGATTCATAAGACCTTCTAAAATGTTTATAATAATAATAAAATTTATTTGTCCAATTAAGGACAGGATAATAAATGCGCCTGATGTATTTTTATTTAATAGAAAGAACTTTTCAAGAAAATTTGATTTTTTTTTACTTACCGGAGGGGAGGGATCGGTGAGGGCGCGTCCCCAGATGAATCCGCTTGTATCAGTAATGACTTTAGTTGCAAATTAGAACAGTTGTATCTTGTTTTCCTTTGATGGCGTGATACAAAAATCTATCAGGATCGATATATCAAATTCATCGTTTAAATTGTCCAACTATAAATGTTGGTGTAACTAAACAATTGTTGCGTGATAGAATCAACACAGTAATGATATAAGAAACAAAGAGAAGGAACTTCGATTTTGGCAAACAAAATAATTTTACATAGAGAAATAATACGTTCAAAATAAAAATACTTAAGTCTATTTATAAATAAGAAAACATTAATTATACAGTGAATTTTAAAACAGACAAGATATTTGAACCAACACAACGCCGAAATTTCAGGAAAAATTAATTTATGAGTAATATGGTTAAATTTTACGCTACTATTTACACTTAAATTTGATATGAATTTTAATAATAAAATATATAATAATTTAGACCAAAATACAGTTTAAAATAAATTATTTATATACCTAACTTGTGTGTAAGGAAGGTTAAAAAGATTGTACGATGAAACAGTCTAATTTTAAATAATGTTGTTTGGTTCATCTTTAATTAAAAGTTTTAAAATTTCATGGAAAAGTGAAAAAAATAGGTAATTAAACATAAGTTAAGGCAAGATTATTAATAAATTAATATGATTCCCTATTGCTGGATGTGAGGTGTAAATTTATAATTAAGGTATGCTAATTTATTAGTAATAATGTTGTTTGCTAAAAATTAAGGAATAATAGAAGCTGTAGTTTAATACTGTCCTTGACGTATGACCAGAATGGCCAAAACGTTGGATAATTAGAGAAATACTAAAGAGACTAAAGAGAAATAATAGAGACTTAACTTGGATAACAATTAATTTATTTTGTGAGCTAAATTTAAATTTCCGGTTGAAGTATGGGAACATTTAAAAACTTTTTTTTTTCCTTATCTGATTTTCTATTGGTATGCTCTGTGATTGTGAGAGATCTATCCGAAATTTTCTATTGATTTTTATGTTGAAATGAAATGAAAATGGATCTGTATTCTGCGGCGCTTGGTCCCCTAAGAAACAGTTTTAGCAGCTGGCTATATCAACTTTTGAACATAATTAAATGAATCTGTTACAATATTTAAATAATAAAATATGAACAAAAATACATATTTATTCATGCTTATATTATTCACAAGTTCATGGAAGTTCGATAGCCTAGAAGATGGATTTGTAGTTAGTGTTTGAATTAGGTATAAAGTTAAGTCATTACGGATGAAGGTTGAGTTAATGGAAATTATATTTTCTGCCCATTATACTTAAAGTCCTCTTACGGTACTAAAATACTTTAATTCCTTCACCAGTGATAATTTATTTCCTTTTATGGGATTAAGGCTAATAAGCTTTGTGATTTTTCCTGTTTGTTTCCTTCTTCTGAATTGCTCTCTTGTGTGGGTATCTGCGTCACAGGAGACTGAGCAATGTATTTTCCTTTCTAAGAACTTTTTGAAATTGTCCCTTGATTGCTGGAATCTTTCCCCTTTTATGCTTATCATGTCACGGCTCTTTCGCTATAAACAATGCCATTTGATTTGAAGTAGATGGCTACTTATGTCCTGAGCTTTCCTGGAAATGAAAGGATGTTATGTCCACAGAAAAAGTTTCTCAGAAATGATTTTCTTTCATTTACCTCTCTGTCTGGGCAAACATATTTTCTTCACTTTATATCGCATATTGTTTATAATTTTCAATGTCCGAATTTATATATGTTTCATTTTTCCATTTAATCAATCATTTAATAAGGATTATGTCTCGTAAGAAGGGAAGGCTCTCCTAGGAACACATCGAGAATATTTTCATGTTAAAGGATTTTTTTTTAAGAAGACCGTGCTCATTCTCGTGTTCGGAGTACAGCCTGGGTGGTTGACTTTTATTTCTGTGGTAGTCCCACGAAATAAAACTTGACACCCCACTATGGTGTTAAAGCAGGCTGGTACTTTGTAGATAACCCCTCTAACCCCCCCCCCTGTATGTCAGAAATGACCAGGAAGGGGGTCATTAAAAAAAAGTATTTTTAGTCATAGAAACTGGTTTACTTATCAGGAATGCAATAACTTGTTATTCATTAGTAAAAACATTGGTTATACAAGTAACTTTACTTTATGTATCCAATCAAGTGATTTATCTAGGTGTAAATGAATAATGTACCAGTTAACTTCAAATAATACAAATGTATCATGATAGAACTCAACTCTTCACAGTAAATGTAATTTGATTGAAAAAAAAATTAAACGGTGTATTAAAAAGTTTATCTCAGGAAACAGAAAGATGTCAAGGAAAAATGTGTAACCTGTAATTTTTTCTTAAATTTTAGTTTATAGTAAGGGGGGAGGATGAACTCAGGTCGCTACCTTTGAAACATTCTCAGGACAGGCACTGCGTTTTTTCAATGAGGGCCAGTATAATGAACTAGTATAGTAAAATAATTATTTATTTATAAAAAAATATAAAATACTCTTTATTTATTTAAAATATCCATTCTCCATATGCGTTTTTTTTTCTGAAACTATTGGTCCAATTTTTATTAAAATTGACACCAAAATCACAGGTCACACCACTCGTGTTCATGTTATGGGTTTTGAAAAAAAAAATGCATGACAATCCAGCAGCCTCGATCGAACTTTTCTAAATTCGAACTCCGGTTTCTATTTTCTCTTTTAGTTCTTCATCAAATTCACTAATATTTTTTATTTGATCATTGTTTATTATTGCTAATAATGAGAAGTGGTTATTTAGTTCAGATAAACAAAATTTGATGTAATTTAGAGTGAAATTTTTAAAAAGTGTGTAGGAATGTTGGCGTTCAGAGATGTGATAGAATATTTTGTGCATACGATGGATTTGGAGCTGCATTGCTACGCTATAATTGATTATTATTGGGTTTTCTGCTAACCCTCAGGGCGGATGGTACCAATGCATAAAAATATTCACGTGTAAAGATTCAGTTATTATTACATTAATAATTAGTAAACAAATTGTGAACAAGGTTAGTAAACTGTAGTAGGTTATACAATGACGCAAAATGTTTTAATTTTCACTTGAAAAAGAACGTTTATTTATATTTACTTCTAAATATAAATCAATGTTTATGAATAAAAAATTGACCTCAGTTGATAAGCTGAAATCTGATTAATAGACAAATAAGAACTATCTTTATAAATATAGCCTCAATCGTCGAATTTAGTTAATGATCGAAATATTGAAAATTGTATCTCAGGTGCCAAGGGAAAAACAAAATACCTATGAGGTGCAATATTCTATCCGAATTAAATACCTACAACTTCTTTAGAGTGATGACACTTTATTAATCGCCGTTGTAAAACTCTTTTTGTAATTTGTGTAACTATAAAATTTAATTTTACAAAATTATGATCTGAAAAATATAGTGTGTTGTAGGTGTCGTATTTGTATTTGTATATATTTATTTATTATTTATGTATTTGCACAAAGACTAAGAAAGCTTAAAATTTCTTTCTTTCCCTCATCATCGTTTATATTGGAAAGAAACGTGTCCACAAGTTCCTTATAAGGAATTTTTACACAATGGTTTCTACGTGTATATGAAAAGGAAAGCTCTATACCAAATATTGTACGAAAGTGAAATTATATAATTAATGTAGATATATGCCTGGGATGTTACCGTAACGTTTTCAGTAAAATTGATTGGGGCAATTTGTAGCTCAGGTGGTCGAGCGACCTAACCGACCAAACGTGCGGCACCAAATCGACACCTTTTTTATTTCGTGGTGGTCCCATAAAGTGAAAAATTTGATCCCCACCATAGTTAGAATAGGCTGGTCACCTTTAAATAACCCCCCCCCCCCGTATGTCAGAAATGACCAAGAAGGGGTTCATACAAAAAATATTTACCAGAATTGCTAATTTTATAATTTTGTTTTTCAAATTT
>NW_027107763.1:689356-695859 GCF_000696795.3 Halyomorpha halys | reverse complement strand
AAATCATCATTAAAGACCTTAATGTTCGATACGTAACCGATCTAGCCCGAACCAGATATACCAATCCACCCATTATAAACAACATCGAATTTAGTAGATGTATTTTTATGTAAATACAGTTGTGAATGTCAATAAATGAGTTAAGAAAAAATGAAATTGACTAGTTATGATTTAATTTTTCGTTTTCCATAACTATAAATGAGTTTGGCTAAAAATTGTTAAAACACTAAATATTGAATATTGTGAAGGAGTGGAGAGCGGAAGAGAAAGGTTTAGGGTGGAGAGGAGGTGACAAATAGGCAATGGATGGAGCAATCGGCCAGAAAACTTCTCATATCTTGGCTTGTCCTCACCCAGGTTCTTAGCCATATCTTCTTTCTCTAGTCCCTTCATCGATCAATAGGTACTTATATCGAAATATTTTGTCACTCCATAAATTAAAATTCATAACGTACAAATATTTTATATTATGACAACAATCCTTTAGATTATAGTGATTTATGTAGTAAGAAGTTAGCTGGTGATTTGCTCTGTACATTCTTTCCTTTTTATGCTACATATTATATCGGCTAGTGACAAAATTTCAAATTTCAGCTTCAGTTTGCTGTTTCCAGCTAAAAGAAGACAAACCATATCGAGTGGTATTGAGGGGACTCCATCCTCACTCCTAAAACTCCTACTTATTGGCCTACATCCTTTAAAAAACCTCCCGATATTCTTGATATATTTGTTACTTCCCAAATACCCACATCACAATCCACAATTCAATCTTTAGATGACCTCTCTTCAGATCATAGGCCGGTTCTACTTCACATCCATTCTAATCCTATTCCTAGACCCTCTCTCCCTTCAATGGTTACAGGACAGGTAAACTGGAAAACTTTTCGGACTGATCTTTAAAACGTACTTGACTTAAAAATTGTTTTAGTGGAATTTTTAAGTCAAGTACGTTTTCAAAATCAGTCCGAAAATTTTTCCAGTTTATCTGTCCTGTAACCATTAAAGGGAGAGAGGGTCTAGGAATAGGATTAGAATAGATGTGAAGTAGAACCGGCCTATGATCTGTAGAGAGGTCATCTAAAGATTTTCGGACTGATCTTGAAAACGTACTTGACTTAAAAATTCCACTTAAACAAAAGAACAGGTCAACTCTGGTATCGAAATACTTTCTAGATCGATAGGAACTACTATCACTAACAATAATTCATAAGGAAAAGTATTTAATTATGTAGATTTATCTGCCTATTTACATTGTAAAATAGGACGATAAATCGTAAAATTATAAACAAATTGAAATTGATATAAATTTGAGCTCAAAATGCTCTCTAAAAAGTTAGATATCCTCAACGGCTTATCTTTCACTCCATGGAATCTACATTAATCCAGTATATAGGTCAGTTGACGTCAAGCATATCCACTTTTTACGCAAATACTACGTAATAGATGTAAATTCAGACGTATCAAATAGGGAAGAGAATTTAACGATTATTCTATCTTTTAACTCAGTAACTTAGAATTGTTAAATTTTAAAAAAATAGACACGTATACTTAATCTTTCTATTTTTTGTCTCTCAGTATGGAGGTGCTTCGGTCCTGACTTTTCTTTATGTAAACAAAACTCTTGTTACCTGCGACTGGTTTTATCATAAATAACAAATAAAGAAACAAATAATTGCTCAACTATAGCCTAAAATTTAGGAAAAGCGAACATAAGTTTATGATTTAATTTCGACTTTAGGATACAAAAAATACGCAACATAAGGCGACTTTACCGCAAAATTTTCATAGCTCACTAGTTAATTTCATAATTACTTATCTGGCTAGCATTATAAATATTTAATCGAGAATAGAAGAATACCATAGAGATAATAGTTGAACGTGGGTTATATAATTAGGAGAAGATGGTTAAGGATTTGGTCTGTGAAGAACACTCACAAAAAAAAGATAACAACCAATTATTAAAATGATTAAAAAATAACTTACAGTATGTATCCATAAATAGTGTTGAAAAACATGAATATGGAAGAAGAATATTAAAAGTACGCAAGAAGAAAGAACAAATAATAAAATACATATGAAAATCTCGTTAGTAAATATATGTACAAAATGAAAATTTAAAAAAATAAAATAATGAAAGAAGTGTAAAATAAAGCGTATATATAAATAATTAAATATATAAGAAAAATAACAGGATTAAGGAAATAAAAATATAAACTTATATAATACAAAATGAATGAAGAAATATGAATATTTTAATTTAATAATAATAATCATTTAAAATTAAAGTTATGGAAAACAAAAATAAGAAAGAAAATATATGTAATTAATGGCATATCTTAGCAAAATACACAAATGACGAAATAAAATATAAAGTTAACAATGATAAAAGAAGTAATCAGTAAATATGACAATAATAATCTGTGGCGAACGTAACTAATAATGTGGGTAAGGAATAAGTAATAAGAAAGTAGTACAAAATAAGAAGAGGTGTTAAAAGAAAGAATAGAAAAAAGATAATACAACATAAAAAACAGAACATTTTTGGACAAGATTTTAAATCCAAGTGTAGTCAGTGGTCCGTGCTCCGATATTTTGAGTTAGAGAAGTATGTTGGAATATATGACAAGACAACCCGTCAACAATGCGTTACGAGTTATGTTACTTAAATATAGGCGTAAGAAATTTTATAAATTTGGTATTTTATTATTTGTTCTTTCCTCTTACTTAATTTTAATATCCAGCTCATACACATTTTATCTTCTTATAATACTTAAACTATTTATTTATGTCTTTGATACATAACACTATTTATGTATCCATAATGTAAGTTATTTTCTTATCATTCTGTATATCTTTATAGTTATTGGTTGTTGTCTTGTTTTTGTGTTCTTAGCCCTGATGAAGGCTTGAAATACTGGCCGAAACGTTGGCACTGATAAATAAGTTTTTACTTATTTGTGTTCTTCACTAACCACGCCCTCAACCATTATATGACGTTTAGGATAATATTTAAACAAATAGTCTACTAGGATAATATAATAAGCAGTTAGATTAAGTTTCATTTAACTGCACGTGTTGTCTAATTACAAACATTAATTTAAGTTATTTTTAATTACATTAATTATAAGTGATAGTTATCCATACAAAAAGTATTAATTCAAAGCTTTCAGTAAATACATTAGCAAAGGATAGAATAACTGGCTTAAAATGGCACACTAAATACACATTAGGCACATTAATGCAATAGCCAATTCCCCTCAGTGGGATAACCCTGCCCAGTGGTTTATTAAAGCCTGTCATTCGATTAGCCCTCTGAAAACTATGAACAAGGTTTAATCAAAGCTGTTAGAGGAACTCCTTTATCTAGAAAATAAGCACAATTCTTTTAGCCTATATTATTAACACTATTGGAACATCATTCATTTGTTCCCTAAGCTTTCATTAAAATACAATAGAAAAGAGTTGAAAAAGTTTAAATTTTAATAGTAAATAAAAATTCAGTTATTTCACTCCAATTTTTTTATTACATTTAATTTCGATGTATGAAAAAATAGAAGTTTCAGTATTTATAAACTTCCTCTCCAAAAGTCAAAGAAATTTATTTTCCTTTGATTTCTGGATTTTTTTGTTGGACTGTTCCAATCCCTGCCTTTTCTATTGGAAGGTGGACATTTATCATATATTCCCTTACTTGATCTTCCCTTTCATCACTTACTCCTGGTGCATTTGCTATCGGAAAGCGAAGATTCCTCAAAGTTCCACCTAAGCCCTTTTTGTCTGGAAAACCTTTCTCCTCCGATTGCTGTACTATAAGCCGATTTCCCATTTCTCTATTTTTCCCCCAGAGTATTAACATATGGAAAAGGGCACTAAAAGTCATCTAAAAAAATAAATCCTTGAGTGCTTCAAGAAACACTAGAAAGTTGGCTCCCTATTCTATTGAGACTAAAAGCTTCTTGGAAACCGTTTGGCTTTTCTGCCTGTTGAGGATACTATTGTCATATATAAGCAGACCTATGTCAAGTTAGTAGCTTTCCATGTCCTAAATGTGTTTAATAATTTATTCAGCAAAGTAATAAGTTTCTCAGAGATGGAAGGCCCCTTCGCAATTTCCTGCTCTACTTTGGCAGGTTCTGGGAATCGAGTGTTTTTCATTGTCCATTTTTTTAATTTTAGATGCCTAGAACTAAATTTTGCACTTAAGTCTAAATATGAGGTTCAAAGCCTTACATTTTTTTTACTACCCTTAATGATATTCAATATATAGTTGAAGTTTAGTTTATTTAAAGGAAGTCTCTGGTTGATAAGGTTTTAAATGGTTGAAGCCTTTCATGTCAAGTTTTACATGTTTTATGTATCTGGGACATCTACTAAATGAAATTTTTCTCGATTAATCGAAATAATGTGAGCTAGGTTGTTGACGTTTTTAATTTTGTTTTTGATTGTGTTGAAATCAAACTTGTAAATTATGAGCTACTGCATTTCAAAATCTCTTCATTCAGTTGCTTCACAGAGTTACCAGCTGTATTAGGACTGAATTTCAAACTGATATATTAAGGTTTATTTTATTATTTTTTTAATGAAGAAAATTAATATAATCTGTCACAAATTAAGGGCATTAAGAAGATATCTAAAGCAAAACTTTCAGAATTATTAACAAACACGACTGTTAAGGAGAGAATGAAAACTGAAATGAACATTTATTTTGCTTATACAAATTTAATATATAAGGCTTTAATATACTCGTGATAACAAAAAACATGACATTTCATGATCTTACGGAGATATATTATGGAAAAAAACAAATCTTAATAATTAATGAAAAAAGTGAATGGGTTTGAGTGCAATGGTCATCAAAGTTCTCATCACCATGCATTCCATCGACTGTACTAATTTCCCATTCAAATTTAAATCACTGCTGGCACTCATAAAATAATATCACATTCAATTTAGATATAAATCTTTAAAAAATACTCATGAAATAATTGACATTTTTCTTCTTCCAATAATGAATCTTTTGAAACAGATACAAGACATTTGAACCAACGCTATGCAGAGATATTAGGTGAAATTAATTTATGAAAAATATAGGATAAATTGAATGTGGATAATTATAATTAGCCTTGATGGGAATTTTACTAATGAAGTAAAGAGGAAAATTAACAAAAATGTTGTTATGATAAATAATTTTAATGGTTGAACTGAGTGGAGGAAGGTTACAAGCATTGTTGTGATGAAGTTTTAACAAATAGTGACTGTGATTAATGAATTTTAATTTTGGTTTTAATGTGAATATTGACTAATTAGGCAATTAGACATAATGTGGGATCTACTTATTAACAAAAAAAATTATGTAATTAACTAGAATTATTTTATTTTAAATGCAACATCATCATTCAACTTTACTTTTATTTACCAAACCAGATTTTGGAGTTATATGTATAAAAAACTGGAACCCAAAAAAACTTTGAACGAATTATATCATTTATAGATGGTAACGTATACAAAATTAAATTATAAATAAAATAACAAAAGTTGGTTCAACCGAACGACACAACACAAATAATTGAGGAACTCATAGGTAAAAAAAGGTACGTCAAATGACGTTTATGGCTTGTTGCACCAATAACCAGCAAAACTAAGATTTGTCCAAGAGTTCAGTAAAATTAGCGAACTGTTTGTGGTCTACAGTTTTGTTAAGCAGGTAACCAAGGTTACTGCGGTAAACTGACATAACTGTCGTTAGATAGCACCTGTGTTATTGAAAATAATTACTACGTTTTTCGGTTGTTCTAGAGAGGGTTGGTTAAAAAAATATAGCAGTGTCATAAAAAATAAGAAAAAAAGAACTACACTGTTACATAAAAAAACAAACTAGACTGTATGGAGTTGAGGAACCACGTCTTATAATTTAAGAAATAATTACGAAAATATAGTGTTATATAATTACAGATAGCACCTGTGTTATTGAAAATAATTACTACGTTTTTCTGTTTTTCTTTCCATTACTTACACACAGCTAAGGTAAATACCATCTATCATATTATAGTTACCATAAAATAATAGCAATTTTTAATCAGTTAATCATAATCTATAGAAAAAATAATGATAAATAATTCATTTCAAAGTTCATCCATAGGAACTAATCATTGTTATTAAAAACCTGCTAAGAATAATGAATCAAAAGACTGCAATTTAAGTAAACTCAAATATCTTTAAATAAAGTTTACATGAAATGAATGGAAAACCTGGAAAACTGTCTTGATATCATTGACTATGTTTTCTCATCAGTGCAATTATATCAAAATTGTTGTTTCAGTATGAACAAGAGATGCCCGAATTTCTCTACTAGAGAGGGGGATTCTCTTAGGATTGGTTAAAAAAATATAGCAGTGTCATAAAAAATAATAAAAAAAACTACACTGTTACATAAAAAAAAACTAGACTGTAGGGAGTTGAGGAACCACGTCTTATAATTTAAGAAATAATTACGAAAATATGAA
>NW_027107763.1:674248-688576 GCF_000696795.3 Halyomorpha halys | reverse complement strand
AAAAAAAACTACACTGTTACATAAAAAAAAACTAGACTGTAGGGAGTTGAGGAACCACGTCTTATAATTTAAGAAATAATTACGAAAATATGAAAGAGGCTACTATAAAAAAAAAAATCATTGACAGCAACAAGCATTACTTGAAGGAAACAGGATGTTGGCCAGTATTGGCTGAAGAAACATTTAATCAAATCGAAAGTGAGTTTATTGAAACTTTTGGGGCACAAGTACTTACCTGTAGCATTACCTTAGTGTCATCTCTGCATCCCTATCGCTAGTGTTAGAAATGTTGGGTCCAATCAAATTTAAAATTGATTCAACTGTCATACTCCACAATTCCTATCGCTAGTGTTAGAAATGTTGGGTCCAATCAAATTTAAAATTGATTCAACTGTCATACTCCACAATTCCTATCGCTAATGTTAGAAATGTTGGGTCCAATCAAATTTAAAATTGATTCAACTGTCATACTCCACAATTCCTATCGCTAATGTTAGAAATGTTGGGTCCAATCAAATTTAAAATTGATTCAACTGTCATACTCCACAATTCCTATCGCTAATGCTAGAAATATTGGGTCCATTTAAATTTTAAATTGATTCAACTGCCATTTTTGATAGTAAAAATTCTTCATTCTACCACTGTAAAAAATAATTTCTTCAAGAACGGAATACTTTTTTTCATTACTGCCTGAGGAACAAATTCTTCAACAAAGTTTTCATCGTCTGCTAAATAGTCTATCTCGATAGAATCCATTTTATTGAATTTGGAAAGAAACGGAATAATACAATACACATTCACTAGATAACAGAAGGTTCCATGTGTGGTTACCTACTTAAACGTAGATTTGCTCTAAACCTCAGTTTAACCGGCTATCATTGGCTGGTAAACTTTACAGTCAGATCTGAAGGTTAACTCTTCTGGTAAAACGGATTATTATTGAGTTTACCCGAGATTTCATTAATTTTAGTTTAAACTGATGATCCAACCAGGCCTTATTGTGCATTGAAGTTTGAAATGTTCGAAAGACTTTTTAGGAAATTCGTATTTTTAAAGTTATAATGTTGGTATTAAATTAGGGTAAGTAGCTCCTGGTTTAAGGTAAAGTATTGTAATTAACAAAATTTTTAACATTATGAAACTTTTAATTTTTATAGTTATCACGCTTTACGCACGAGTGCCTCAATTAGAGTTGAATTAATTATTAGTATCCATCTTGTCCGCATGCAATTAGTTGATTAAACTTATTCACATCTGATCAGCAATTTAGGTTGTTAAGGAAACTTTCTCAAGCAGTGGGGCCGCTTCACCTTAATTTACTCTAGGTTACTTCTAGGTTAGTAATCTAAATGAAGGAACCTGTAAATTGGTTGCAGTGGCTTAGAGAACAGTCAGTCAGCCACAGGTACACCCACTGTCTTAGTTTGGGATGTCTTGGAAGTGGAGTAGGTCTGTGACTAATTGATTAGTAGAGACCAGCTTCCACTGCGCTAGATAACCCACACCAACAGTCGACAATTACGAGTTTACGAAAGTTTAAATTAAGAATTTACCTGCTTCATTCATTATTCATCGAGTAATTAGTGTTTCAAAACCAAGTGGTAAGGTTTTTTCCCTTTAAAACTCCGTGAGGGTATTCTTGATGGGAAATCTCTTTTAAATCTTGTTAATTTTAATGCTTGGTGTAATTAGTTAAGTTTTTAAGCTTCTACCCGTGACGTTAATCTTTCTTGTGTCACCTGTGACTATCAAAAATTACCGCTATCATTGCTATGATTCAATAATGTTTACCTTTTAGCTCATTTTATGTTGGTTTTTTTTTCTAACATTACTATAGTTTTTAGATTTTGTTAATGATACTGAATAATGAAGAGACAAGAGTGTTAAATAGTTAAAGTTGATTGGTGTAGAAGTATAATTGATTAATGAATCGATTTGGGCTAGTAATTTAAAATTTTCAACTTGCCAATATTAAATTAAGGCGTTGATGATGCCCTAAGGGCCGAAACATTGGGCTAAATAAAAAAAAAACTAAATAATACTGAGAAAAAGGATCATAAACAGTTGTTTTTTAATTGATGATCCCTCATCTTTTTGATGGTTTGATCCTCCAACACAACAGTTTATTTTCTTCCCTATACTTAAAACAAACACAAATTCGTCTTTTCCCTAATATTTTTTTCTCCATTTGTATTTATGTTTATTTAATACACTTTCTCCTAAGTACAAGCTTAGCCTAAATGTTATGAAAATGAGAGTTTTTAGTTCAATAGTGCGTAGAAGGTGAATAGGTTCAGTTCGAATGAAATGGGAATTGCTACATACGAAAATTTGACCAATGATCTTACGTCTATGGCCACAAAACTGATCCGCACTGAAATATTAATGTTGAGGCTGGTGAGACGAAGCTGGGTAAATATTGGAAAGTTATTAGGTTGTGTGAGGGGTTGTGATTGAACAGTTATTGTTCGGTTGGTGGGATGAAGTTAGTAGCCGGTAATGGCTTGCTTAGGGGCCTGGAAATTGGTTTAGCTGCTCCCTGCTATATCGAAACCAGCCTTCTCTTCCAGGATCTTTGTTCTGTCCAGGAAATCTCGAATGGGACAAAATTGACACATCTGAATTTCCTTATTACCGGAGCCAATGGAGTCGTGAAAAGTAAGCGTTAGTGAGAGAAAGATAGTAACAAGTGAGAACATATCTAATGTAAAAATGTTATGACTTATGTTGAATTAAAGATAGTTGATTGACAACTTTAACCCACGAGGCTTGTCTTAGGTGAAATACCATTAGCACAAAGCATATCTATGCTTTATAGCCATTATAACGGAATAATTAATTTTTTTTTCTTTGTAATAGGATATGAACAGAAATATTCTTGGAGAAGTTGATCTATAGTAACTCTCTTTGAAAAAGGGGTTCGCAGCCATGTCCTGCTAAACCCCACAGTCAATATGCTCTTACTACATGACACCTTGATTAAAACTTCAACTTCAATTAAAACAAATTTAAACTTGTGTTATACGAACAGTCAATTTTCTGGTTTATGGCCACCATAGCATAGGCATTCAAGTATTTGTGCTGTAGATACTTTACGTTTCTCAGTTGTAAGTGGGTAAAAAAAATATTTTATCTCTTCCTGCATAAAGTGATGAAGTTAATAAGAAGGAGAATTAGTGAGGTGGGAGATGTTGGGTGGATGTTTTGATTTCATTCTTTATGTTGACTCTTCGCTATGGTCATATTAAATAAAAGATCAAAAATGCTCAGATTATGGTGACTAACCAAGAGGGCCATTCGTTGCCAAGTGAGATAAAGCGCCAACTATGACTGGCTCGAGACTCCAGCCTGTGGAATCGACTTTTATTTCTATGGTGGTTCCACGAAATGAAAAATTGATCTTCCACCATGGTAAGAATAGGGTGGTAACATGTAGACTACCTGAAAAGAAACAAAACAGATATAGATGTGTTAATCATAGTTATAATTAACTTTTAAAAAAATAAATTAGCACAAAAAATCATCATAATTATCCTAAAAATTTGTAGAATTCAGCGTTTATGTCTTTTAAGGTAGTATGAAAGCAAGTTAAGGGAGCACCAATTTTGTATGCGGTTGGAACAAGGGGTGTACTAGACGCAGGCAGGAAAAGAGAAGCCAAAAAGGCGAGCCTTATGAGAAGGGTACACGGCAATCACTGCATTCTGTTTCAGTTTATATATGAATGGCGTACATTCCTACTTAACCTCAACGTAAACCCTTGAAGGCCTTCCGGTACGGTTATCGTCTACAACGGCCTCCTGGCCATCTTTAAACCTCTTTTGCCACACGAAAACCATTGCATGTCACATGGCTTCTATTGTATAGGCCTCCTCAATCATACCAAAAGTCTCCGCAGCGATTTTTTTCAGTCACACAACTTTTCCAAGGAGGACCCTGATATGCACTCACGTCACTTATGATCTACTCGGATCAGCTTCTCTGAGATAACTACTCCTATATTCAGTCTGTTGATGAATATCCTGTTCCACTTCTTCCTGTCAGTGGGACCTGTCTACTCGCCTTTCTCTGGTCAGAAAAAAACTGTCTTGAAACTTTATGAACTGACTAAGAACAAATATTAGAAACGAAATGTAGACTTACATGCTCCGCAGAGGTTCTGACTGGAATAATTGGATCATAACTTCATCGGTTGAGAAAGGGGGAAGAGGAAATACATTGAACAAAGCGGAAACGACAGTAACCAACAAGTATAACTAACTATGAAAGACCGTTTGGATAAAAGAAAGAAGAAGAAATGAAATTCAATCAAAGGTTAAAAAATACATGTTGGAAGCGGATAGTTGTAGATGGTAGAAAGATAGTCCTGGAGCTGGTCTATAAAAGTACAAAATAGTTTTGGTTTTTACTATTTTATGATTAGTAATTAATTTTTTAGAATTCGTGGATACATTTCAGTTGTTAAAAATTGCATGCACTGTTATCATAAATCTTTGGGTGATTATTTTCGAAGCGTGTAGAAATCCCATAACTGAGTCAAAATCGATGTTTCAATTTCAGTTTAGTGAATTATAAATAAATTATTTCATCTTAAACAGCACTTAAGATTGAAACCATATCATTTGAAAGTTGCAGAACGTCTAAAAGTTATGCCTTATTCAATAATTCCAGCCTTACGTCTGCAAAAAGACGATGAGAATGGAAGAGTACTTCACTAACATTTTTATTGGCGTGAAACTTTAAATCCCAGCTCTACCATTTACTTCAGTTTTCACAAACTTGAAATTGAATTCTGAAAAGTTATGACAATCTCTTCTTCCTCGAAACTTCAAAACTTTAGAGTATAAAATATTCTCTAAAATGCAATTATCATTCATGACGAGTAATCGGGATTATTTGTTTCGCGAACACAATATTCCTGGGAGCTTATAACATTTAGATTACAGCATATACATCTCTGGCATTGGTTCAATAATGAAATAACGTGCTATATTAAGGACCTGAAATCAAATAAAACGCAAGAAGACATTCATTAGAAACTTATTTGTAGTCATTTAAACAGAGCTGTTATTGTCATTGCGTATTAAGCATTTTTAATCAATATCTTTGTAAATTATTGCTATTCGTGATTCAGATTAATGATTTCGATCAGTCTATTATTGTGTCTTGTTACTTTAATTAAACAATAGATCAACATTTAAGAATAATTTCCTTTTTTTTTTTTTTTTTAAAGAACCCAAAAATTATATTCATCCCAGGCCTCTAAAATAAATCTATTCTGGGCTCTAAAAATAAATATACCATGGGCCCCAGCAGATGTATATTTTCGGGTTTTCAAAGTCTAAAAAAACATAATAACTTATAAGTTATAGAAAAAGTGTGTTAGGTTTAATTTAAAAAAAATCTACTTGATGGAGTAGTGGGATACTGCACTAGCACCCTACATATAACGTAAAGCCATTTTACCCGCAAATCCCTGTTCCCCGGCTAAAGCGAAAAATACCCGCATGAACAGCACTGCTAACATGGCAATAGTGCCTCCTGCATTTCACCCAGAGCGAGTTTCGTCGTGTTTCGCCATGTCATCTCCCACGTGACCTATGACCGCAGCGACAAAGTACTATTGTGAAATGAGAGGTGACTTACGATCGATAAGGGTTAATTAATAAACCTTGCGAATATAGGATTGGAAATGAAATGACTGCCTAGTTAGCAGTGTATTGCAAGCCTACATATTTTGAAATGGATGGAAAAAAAAATTAATTAATTGATTGGAGTACAGATAGAGCAATCGAGCACTCTATTCAACCAACAAATTGGAAAATATGAGAAAAATTAAAAGATTTATTGCCACGTATTTAGCACTTACTTAATAATTCTGGCCCTAGTAGCTTATAAGAGAGCTATGTTCTATCGTAATGAATTTCATCCTTTATATCTCCTAATCCATGCCCTCATAGCAGTCCCACTCAGCGATGATCTAATTAAAAGTAGTGCTGATCCAATTATCCTACAATTGCTATATTCTTATAAAGTTCAAATCCCAAGCGACGCCAAATTCACCTACCTCTTCATGAGGACTCATTTTTTCCGAGATAAAGGTAGTCCTTTGTAATAAAACTTAAATTGATTAAAATAATCCATATAATACTTTTAAGAACTCTCATCTAATCAAATATTTAAATAAAAACAAGAAAAAACAAGCTTATGGGCCAGGGATTCAATATTTTTGGCGGAAATGCTGTTACTAAACCAACGGTTGTGTAGAGAGGTAATTTGGTCAGAATCAAGCTAAGATTTTCCTCCAATTTAAGAGTACCCACCTTTTAGCCCCAGGGGGAGTTTACCGACTCCAAGATCGATCTGCGGCTAATGTAAAAGAATAAATAATTACCTACTATAGCCGGAATTGCATCCGGGCCCAGAAGATAAGAAACACAGTGCCTTACTCACAGAGATGCTCGGCCCCACACTACGAAAAGTTTTAAAATCTGATTTGCCATTTCTCAACACATTTTATTAAGAAGTTGGTTAAAAATCTTTTCACATTTGAAACTTCGAAGTAACATGACCTGATAACTTTAGACCTGATACTACAAATATGTTCTAAAACAGCCATGTTTTGCAGTTTTCAAGTTAATAAATCGTAAAGGCCTTTTCGATTCTTATTTGTTGTATTATTACAATATTTAAAAATAATAATTTTTTGAAACATCTCCGGGATCATATGTCACAAGCAAACAAAATATAATTCTCAAAAAATCAGTTGTAAAAGGATCATTGAATTTTGACTGACTACACCAGACAATAAAATAATAAAAAAAAGAATCTGAGTGTTACTAGAAAATGTAATATATAAATAACTTTGAGATATTTATGGTGAACTAAGTATTGGGGTCTAATTTTTACTCATAAGCTTCTTGCTTTGGTAAAGATGTCGTTGGTTATTTATATGTTTTATATCGTGATATATATTCAGGAAAATGGCTACAGCAAATTATTGTGAGGGTAAAAATCTAAGCTTGCCTAACGATTTGAGTTGAAGTTTCCGAAAACCTAGGGGTATTCCCTGAAAATTACCTTCCCTCCAATCATTTTTGGAAAATTGATCTCCCTTATTAGCGTTTATAAGCTATTTTGAGTATAATAACCTAATTGAGCGATGCTTTACCTTAATTTCGCAATTTCAATTATGTACGTTCTCAAATATACTTACGCTTTCGAATTAATATTAAAAGTCGATATTCATTTCTTTCTGAAACCGGAGCAAGGAATATATAGTATTGTTATATCAAAACTCAATAACTGAGGGTATATGAAAATAAAATTAACACCGTATCCTAAAGTGTGTTTTATTGTATATGTCGAATTTCCGCTCTATTTATTTTGACAACCATCTTTGAGGTTCGTCTAAATGAACATTCTATCAGTCGCTATTAATAAAACAGTCATATTATTCCTCTCCTCGTTGACGGTTTATTATTAGATTCTAAGCTCAGAAAAGCCCCTTTTGCCTTATATTTAGCAAGTTCGCTCGTAATGAATTGCTTGAAATAATTTAAGCTCGGTATTGTTGCCAATGTCATATGTCAAATACAGCTACTACAACGAACAGAATAATTAATTATCAAATGAAAGGACCCTATTCCAGGTAGCTATGCTATTATTAATTAAAGAGGCGACCGATTACAGATTATTTGTGTTTTACTCCTCTTCGAAGACTAATTTTCCACTGAGCCAAGCGCCCATTAACGTTATATTTCCAATAAACCTGCCCTTTCAGGTTATTTTTGCAATACACCTGCCCATTAAGGTTATTTTTGCAATACACCTGCCCATTAAGGTTATTTTTGCAAAAGTACCTAGTAATAATTAGAAATACTCTTGCCAATGCTAAGTTAAAACACATGGAAATATTCAGTTTAGTACCTAGCTCTATTAGATTGAATATTTTCTTCTTTTTTTTTTTAATTTATTGAAATTTACAACTTTTTAAAAAAATATTTAAATAAAATTGTAATAAAATATTTTTAAAAATACTATAAGTAAATGTGATACATGTTTTAGAACACATAATAATCTTTGGAAGGAACCAACCATCTTCATGTCAGACGCCTCGAAGGATTCTCAGGGATTGTCAAGAATGAGAAATTAAGAATTAATAGGTTTGAATAGGAATAATTCGGGAATGAAAGGAGGTATATCTATTTCGTGTAAAAGCTGCAAACGAATGGGATGTTAAGTGTGTGACGTAATAAGAAGCATCAAGGATTTTGTGGAGTATTTTGATCGTAAGGATATGATATAGGAAGAATTTTGATTGGATACGTGTCGAGCTTGAATCTTAATCAAAATTATTGGTACATATAAATTTGGGAAAACATATATGTACGAATTACGTAATTTTGGGAAAACATATATGTACGAATTACGTAATTTTGGGAAAACATATATGTACGAATTACGTAATTTTGGGAAAACATATGTACGAATAACGTAATTTTGGGAAAACATATATGTACGAATTACATAATTTTGGGAAAACATATATGTACGAATCACGTAATTTTGGGAAAACGCTGTTTTCCAATTTCAACTACTTTTTTTTAATCCGTTTAACAAATACTCTAATTTAAGTCTTATTTCCGTTATAAATAAATGTTTGAATGGTGATATTAAAGCAACGCTAAGTCGGGGAGAGTTGGTTGAGAAAAATTACCTTCTATTGTTTTGGTGCTATGATGTCCTGTGAAATTGTAACATGTACATCGACCAACATACTCGATATAAGTTTCTGTTTTAATGGTAAGATAATTAAGGCTAGCACGGAGGGCGGGATTTGCGAGTTTAATGCTGTTTCCAATTTTCTTAATGTTGGATGATACAATACATAGATTACTCGATATAATACATTATTCAATATAATACATTACTCGATGTAATATATTACTCGATATAGGTAATACATTAATGGATATAATACATTACTCGATATAGGTAATACATTAATCGATATTATACATTAATCAATATAACACATTAATCGATACAATACATTACTCAACATAATACATGAAAACAATCAGTAAAGTAGCTCTCTCAACCAGGGGCCTGTTTCCTGTTTTGAATGAGTTTATTTGTAACGTAATAAGGAGCATCAAGGATTTTATGTAGGATTTTGGATTGTAACGATTGGATGCGGGAGGAATTTGTTGGTTTGGTGGAGCCCCAGAGCTCAATTCCATACGTCCAAATTGGTCTGATTATCGTAGTGTATACTAATATTTTGTAGTGAATGGGAAGTTTAGAGCGTTTGTCAAGTAAGTGTTGTAGCAATCAGTATCTACGAGCAGTTCCTTGTCGTTTCAGTCTTGTGTGGGGATTCCAAGTAAGTCTCTTGTCAAGATGGAGTCCTAAGTATCGAATCTGTTCAACAGGCATTAGTGGTGTATTTAGAAAGGATACTGTAGGACAGGAGGGCAGACGTTTACGACGGAGAGTAAAGGTGATCTGGTGGGATTTGTCAGGATTTATTTTGATTCTCCAGTTTTGACACCATTCTTCAATAGATGTTATGTGTGTCTGCAGTGTTTGTGATACATTAGTTGGGTCGTTGTTTGCAGACAGTATACATGTGTCATCAGCGTATATATGAATAATCTGAATTAAATACCTGATATCATTCCTGCAGTCCAGTTCCTGCAGAGTATTGTAATAAATTGTAAAAAGTTTTGAAAAAAATAAAGAAAATAAACTAATTTGGAATAAACTTAAACAATAATTGACAAGTAAGTGATGAATACTTATTGCTTTAGGAATTTATTTTTTTAATGGCGTAAAATATCGCTGGTGATCAACGCCATTTATTTGTCGCTTAATTTTGCTTACATTTATTTTATTATATTTTTTCGTTATTATTTTTTTATCTGTTCGATGCCATATTTGTGATTTTGATTTTAAAAACTGAAATACTAATTTTATTGTTTTTATCTTCGTCTCTAAGGATTTTCGAAATGACCGGGTTTAATCATAAGCTATTGAGCTGTGACATGAATATGGGCATTCCCCGAAAATATGCCTAATTGTCAAATTGTTCTTAAAATATTGACATTTTAATGAGTCTAATTTTATAAAATTATTGCAGAAGAATCTTCAATTAAAGATATTATCAAAGATATATGTGAAGTACACGTACATTTCATCTTGTTGTTTCCGTCCCAATGACGATTCAGAAAATTTAATCACAACTAATTATTTAATCATAACTGTAGAAATAAGAAGATTAAAGAAGCTATGTACGGAGAGTATTTTCCATTGAACAATCTTTCTAAAGTTCTTACAATACTAATGCGTATAAAATAAAGAATGATATTAAAGTTCAGAAATTAAACTCTAGATATCAATGGAACTCTATTTCGTTAGAAAACTTTATAACTTCAAATGGAAATTTACTTCATTTAATAACTAGTATAAATGCATAAAATATTGAGACTACGTTAATTTATTATTTGATACTAACTGAAAAAGTTATTTTATCCTGGGACCAAGTCCTCTAAGAAGAAAAATAATGATCATAGAATGACTGTTTATGGTCTAGCTATGAAGGTCAAGATATCAGATTTTCTGTTTATATAAATTTGAACAGAAAATTATGATTCAAGGAGGCGAAGAAAAAGCTAATGTTGGAAGGAAGTTAGGGAATAGGCACTACGGATAGAAACAGGCAAGGAATTCCAAAAGGAGGAGGTACTGACGAGAAAACATTTGCTAAAGGAAGCAGTTCTATGTTTTGGAGTATAGATATTGATTGGTTGGTTTATAATGTTCGAGGTGTGAATAGAGAGGTCGTTTGTAGCCGAACGATTTAAAACATCAACTTTAACTGGCTCCTTACTGCAGAGACTCCGGTTCGTATCCGCCCTGGAGGGTCGACATTTGTTTTATGGTGGTCCAATTAAATGAAAACTTCATCGCCACCATAGTTAGAACAGGGTGGTAATCTTTTGAAATCCCCCCCCCTGTATATTATAAACAAAAAGTGGGAATAGAGGAACGCAAAGTATGGAGTTCAAAAATATAGAAAGATTTCTTAGGAATTCGAATAGGTAAGAATCAAGATTTGCCAACGGACAGGGGAGTTATGTCACTTAGGGACTGTGTAAAAGGCAGGCATACACGTGCGTCTGGTAACCCTGAAGATAAATCTTATAAAGCAGTTCATAAGACGATCTAATTTCCCTTCCAGTTCATCCCTGAGTCCCCCACCC
This sequence comes from Halyomorpha halys, assembly GCF_000696795.3. Lineage (NCBI taxonomy): Eukaryota > Metazoa > Arthropoda > Insecta > Hemiptera > Pentatomidae > Halyomorpha > Halyomorpha halys. The sequence continues at coordinate 677,309 of NW_027107763.1, read as the reverse complement.
ACACAAATGCCAGACAACTTGGTGCTGCTAGCATAATTTACGTAAAAAGCGTACTGTCAAAGGGGGTTAAAAAGCTCTAATGATGATTATCTTTGTGATTAAAAAGCAAATACCAGCTTTCAAGTTCACATTAACCATAATATGTAGCCCAAACCAGATTACAATTCTTCCATAATAAAATACGAAACCACTCAAACCCTCTAGTTTCTCACTATGTTTTCTCTTCTATTTCTGATAATCCTCTGAGGTGCATGCTAAGAAGATGGCCTCGAGATCTCCTAATCAAAGAATGTTACTGGAGTAGTTTCTTCACAAATCTATCTATTTTATGCCCTAATCACATTTACTTGTATTTTTAAATTGAAAGTTGTAAATTTCAAGAAAAAAATTTCATTTGTCAATGATTTTTGAAAACTTATTTTTTTCATTTTAATCAGATATATTTTAGTGATTCTTTCATTCTTTGAAGACTTAAATTGTATAAGCTATTGAATCTCAAGAGATTTTTTTATTGTTCACTTTTGACTCTCCATCAACTGCTACTTTTCTAACTCTCACTCATTTGATTCGAATTTAGTTCTTATAATTTCTTCTTGATATTTTTTCATTAGTTATCTCTCTTTTGGCTGACTGCTATACTGTCTTCCCCGATGTCCCTCTTGAGAATTTTTCCCTCTCTGCTTCTAAAAATATGTTTTGGGTAAGCCTTAGTGCTGTTGGAAATTTCATCAAAAACTTCACGTTGTATTTTATCATTGGACGCAGAGGGCGTCTTGGCCTTCATAAGGCTGTTTTAACGAGGATACTTTTCATAACTTCCTGACAATCTAATCTAAGCTTGACTGGAATTCCTTGGGTTTTTTTTTGGCCCTTAAAGTAGGGATACAATATGACCCACTATTCGCAAAAAGCTTGGTTCGTTTAAAAAATGTTCCTCTTTACTGACTTTTACGGTCCTTGTTGATTTTTCATAAACTCTACCTCCTGTTCTCAAAATGATAACGAAATTTCTAATTTGCATTTATTTCAGACAATTAATACTTATTTGGCAGAGTAATTAAATATAACTATTTTTTGTATTCATTAATATAACTTTTTAATTTATCAGTAGTAAAGTTCACACCAATAATACAATTATCTTACATTGAATTTCTTTGTTAAGGAAAAGGTGACGGATTAATAGATTTTCAATGCCATTCAGAACTAAATATCATTTTTTTATTGCTTTTTACAACTTCTAGCCCAAAAGGAGTAGCCGCGTATAGTTGCACTAAGTACTCAGGGCACTTTTGGGTGTGGCCAGGAGGATGGTTTTAGTGAAGCCTCTCCTTCGAGCATCATGGTTTAGTACAGACATTACTCCTTGTAAGACACCTCTAAAGCAGGTTTTAGGAAGTGCTGGTGACAAGATGGGGTTTTCAGATGAAGCAATCCTTCTAGCAGGCCTAACAGTACCATGAGTAGCTTATCTACATGTATACCTAATTGAACGTTTTATAGTGATAGCTTCTATACACTGATAATTCCTTGGCATTATGCTTATTTTTTAGTATATAACCTAATATGTAACTATAAAAAATATATAACCTGGTATGTAAAAAATTAATCATCCATAAAAAAAAATTAATATCTAGTCACACGTTATTATAATGTAATAAGAAAAAATAATGAACCCATTCAGAGCCAATAGTAATTTAGATAGCAACATAATCCCAAGGAATTATCAGTGTATAGAAGCTATCACTATAAAACGTTCAATTAGGTATGTATGTAGATAAGCTACTTATGGGTTCATTATTTTTTCTTAATACATTATAATAACGTGTGACTAGATATTAATTTTTTTTTATGGATGATTAATTTTTTACATACTAGGTTATATATATTTTTTTATAGTTACATATTTGTTAATATACTAAAAAATATGTCGTCTCTCGTTTCAACTGTTTTTAATAAGCGAAAATTCTGCAAAGGTGGATAGAATGATAGATTACGAAATTTATCAGATCCGACTCGTAGTCCCTTAATAGATCTATATTACAGTTTCGTTCTTGTAAATATTTGTATGAAACCTTTTAATAACGTGTGACTAGATATTGCATTTTTTTTTCTTTGTGGAATCATACAAACTAGGTTATACCAAAAAATATTTCATCACTTGTTTCAAAGGTTAAACATTCTGCAAGGTGGATAGAAAAATAATTCACGGCGTTTTATTAGATTCTGCTCATTGTCCCTGAGTAAATAAATATTACAATTTCGTTCTTATGAACATTTTTATAAAACTTTATAATAATATGTGACTACATAATACATTTTAATTTGTAAAATCAAACATACTAGGTTATACTAAAAAAGGTCGCCACTCGTTTCAACTATTTTTAAAAATTCTGCAAGGTGAATAGACAAATAAGTGATGACGTTTTATCAGATCCGAATCATTGTCCTTTAGTATGTAAATATCACGGTTTCGTTCTTATAAACATTTTTATTAAACTTTATTTGTCCAAATGTACCCCTTTATTTCTAAAATACTACTAAATTTGAATTATGATTAATATGAAATGAGAAACTCCCGTCTGCTAAAACATTAATGACTGTTTAACTTTAAAAAGTCCCAAGGCCATCTTTTCAGCTACCTTGGCCAATCATCGGAAATCGAAATTCTAATCAATTTGGGTGGGTTTGGGCTTAAAAAGGTAGTGAAGGTATCTATCTAGAATAGGGTCTATTTCCAACACAAAGAATGTATTATTACTGTGGGTAATATTTAAATAATTATTTAAATTATATATTTTCAATATGAAGGAGATAGTCGGGAATGTGGTAAAAAAAAAGTATTTAACTATTTATTTGCCGACGCTTCGCTGGACATTGTAGAGCTTCATAGATACCACAAAAAAAACCTACAAATATTTTGATAATGTAGGATAATAAGATACAAAAAACTAAAATAAGGCAAGTTAACAAAGTATGTAAATATAAGTGAAAAGAAAAGTATATAAAAATTAAAAAACTTATAAAAAATAAAAGAAGAATTACTATCTTGTTGCCTGTGATA
>NW_027107763.1:671202-673931 GCF_000696795.3 Halyomorpha halys | reverse complement strand
TTTTTTTATTTTATCCTTGATATGTTTATGTTCACTTATAAAAACGTGTAATTTTAAAATAGTTCGTCGTGTAGTGAAAAGCTCTAAAGGGCTGAGAGGGAAGAAGGATAAATGTGTTTCTTTTTATTGGTGGTTGCAATGTTCGGTAGAAAGATAATTATGGATTATCTGCTAAAACATGCTTAAACCTTTATTCCTGAAACGCTTCTTTTCATCTGACCTAGCAAATTAATAAAAATATTTTTTTTTAAGAATAAAAAAATGATGATCAGTTTTTTGAGTCTTATTTTTTTATTTTTTTTTTTTTTTATAACTAACGAAAAAAATGTTTTGCTCGAGATTTTCGCCTCACGGAAAATTAACCTTATAGAATAATTAGCTATTGATTTTTTAAGAATAACACGAAAATTGTAATAACTTCTACCTTGGGAAAATTGAGTGGTTTAGGTCTCTATAAACTGTTTGAAGGTATTTATTGAATTTCATTTCCTATTCCATATTAAAGAAATTATTTCCTAAGCGTTATATTATTATCTACGTATCAAATTAGCATTATTTCTAACCTATAATCAGTTAGGCAAAACTATATTTTAGTCAAATAACCGTAGAATATAGATTGGTGGAATAAAGATCAAACAAAAATATTTATTTGATTTGTTAAATTCTAATGTACCGTCAACTCCATTAACTCAGTCCTTCTATATCTCTTAGAAAGGAATCATAAATATCTAACCAGCTGAAATGATACCCCTAGGAGAGATATCCTTAATGCATTGCAACCGCTTCATATCGCTCAAATGAAAACTCTTTGTAGATATATTATATTCCCTCTGAGATATCTCCTCGTCCTCTCTAACTTTTAATAGTAAATGGTCTTACGTCTTTTCTTATGATTGAATATTTTGGATCCTACATCAAAAGGTATTTTTTTTTTCAGACGATGAGAGTATAAAAAATTGAGCATAAAATGAAAGCAACAAAAATATGAAATTAAAAAGACTTTTATAAAATATGACCATGATAATTTAAATAATTAAACAAAAATAACGAATTGTAAAATTTCCTGACGAACATGAAATACACAATCGAAAAAAAAAAACAGACAAAATGTTATTTACAAAGTAGACTGCACCTGGAAAATAGGTGAGTCGTCAGAATTATAAAAAAAAAGTTAAATCAACCCAAAACAACATAAAATTGCCATAAGAGTTAGCTATATATAAAGTGCTAAATAACCAGAAATTAAATTTTAAAGAACTAAATTTTTAAATAAAGTAGAGCATGTAAAAACAAGAAAATATTTGGAATACATTTGAGTAATAAAAATTTAAAAGATCTAGAGAATTTTAAAACGGATATCGGAGGAATTGGCCAACATTATGCATGTATTTAATAAAATGCATTTCTAAGACAATAAATAATTAATAAATAAAGTAAATGTACAGCAGAGAGAGGAAAATCTCGAAAACAATAACATTTCTGGGCTCAGTACACAGAAACACTGAATATCATTTTGAAGGCATAATAATTATCACATTAAATAAAAACAAGAGTTTTCAAGTATATCATGAAAGGATTGGTGTCTGGTTCGGGCTGAATCGTCGACAGTAAATTTTTAAATTAAAAAAAAATTATATAATTTAAATAGGATTGGAGAGCAGCTGCTCTTAACAGATCAAACTGGAGGAATCTGCTTGAGGAGGCCAGGACCCGGTAATGGGTTGTCGCGCCGATTGAAAAAGAAGAAAAATTAAAATAAGATGATAAAAAGAGGTTTAAAGTACTATATGCTTGTACGCTTACGTTTTTATCAGTTAGTCGTAGTTTTTGTATTGTTACCTCTTTAAGTTGTTAAGTATAATTAAAACAATTTAATGATAAAACATGTTCAAAAATAATAAATTAAGAGAAACAAGAGTTAAATGTCAATGGACACAATGGATTTGTGTCAGATTAATAAAAAAAAATTATAATTTTGGTGAAGTTATAGCATAATGTATCATTCTTCAAGTGCCCTCAGTAAAAATTATAAGTTATAAAAATATTTACTTCACAAACCCAGAAAGGATTGGTTATTTCTGATTATGTCAAGTAAAAAACAATTTTTACTTACTTTCTTTTCTTTTTTCTAGGATGAAAATTAAAAACTATAGCACTTTCTTCTCTAATCTTTCATTCCACTAACAAAATTCATTCTTTACTCATTTTTATTTTAATACTTTTGCAATATTTAAACCTGACTGCTACACCATCCTTTCATTTCTAAATAAAAAGAGTAGCAAATTATCAGACAAGTCTGCTACTTTTACTCAAATTTTTTTAAAATTACTATCAGTGTAATCTAAAATTTTAATTACTTAAATTTTTTATTATTTATGTAAATAATAATTATAATTTGTTTTGAGAAATTTTAGATTAATAATATTAAAAGGAAATATTGTTGAACAATTTTAAATAAAATTTCATTATCCTTACTATCCATTAAATTACTAATGACTAAGTGAGTTGAAGCGGTTAAAATAGAGAGAAATAGATAGGGGGAGGAAGCCATCTGCATTAGGACTGTTCCCGAGCCCGATCTCGACTAATAGTTTTTAAGTAAATTAATCCCAGCCCAGTTGGTTGCCCTGTTTCGTTTCGTATTCAACTGGGACAAAGCGGGGAGGGGGGGGGGGGTCCAACCGAACTCGCGAAACCCCTTATTCAAGCGGGCTAATGGTTGATCTGTT
>NW_027107763.1:663684-671152 GCF_000696795.3 Halyomorpha halys | reverse complement strand
ATTACTAATGACTAAGTGAGTTGAAGCGGTTAAAATAGAGAGAAATAGATAGGGGGAGGAAGCCATCTGCATTAGGACTGTTCCCGAGCCCGATCACGTCTAATAGATATTAAGTCAATTAATGCCAGCCCAGTTGTTTGCCCTATAACGTTTTGTTTTCAACTGTGAAAAAGGGGGGGGGGGGGGGGGGTTGGAGGGACGTTTTCCTCATCGACTTGCTCCCCCCCTTATTCAAGCGGGCTAATGGTTGATCTGTTTAGCTGACGTCACAAGATCTTATCATACGCTGCTATGTTCGGCTTTGTACTGAGGAAAATGTACCTAGCCTCAGTAGAATACTGTAAATAGTTGATTATTGAACAAAAACTATTTGGTGATTAAAAGATTCATAAACAGTTATAATTATAAGCACAATATAATAATTATAAATATAAAATATCGTTCGGATTGATAGAGAACTAAATATTCTGGACCACTACAAACTGTGGGTTTAATGCATAGTTTATTACAAAACTATATAACAATAAAAAAATAAAATATATTCATATATATATACATACACATATAATTTTAGAATAAATGGAACCGTTATAACAACTCTCTCCTCTAAAAAAAAAAAAGTAAATTAAGAAAATACTTGCTCTTTAGTAGATAGATACTATTTTAAATTTCAAAAACCTAAGTTGCATGATACGCTGAATAAAAACTGGCAAGGAATAAGATCCGATTCGCCCCGAGAATTACCATATTAAGTACTATATTGGTTTTAGGTGGGTTTTCAATTAATCGATGATTATATAATTAGTGCTAAGCAATTATTTATTTATCTTCGTTCTTCCCATTCATGTGGCCATGTATCGGAATGAAAGAATAAAGTCAGTGATACTCTTGAGATCCCCTAGGTCGCCGAACAGTTTGGTCACCAAGTCAATCGGTTCTGGCCAGCTCTGCCTCTGTACCTCCAGAAGTACGCATGTTTGAAGAATATGTTCCATATACTAATATGGTAATTTTGTTTGTACCCTTGCGATCCTCCAGGTCGTTGAACAGCTTGGTCAAGCGCTGCTTTATTAATGACTGTAGCCCTCTTTGCAAGTTCATTAGCCAGCTATTCCACCGTGCCCAGGGATCCACTGCATTATAATTCGTTCGTTGATATCGGTGCTCAGAAGCAAGGAACACCAGCCTTGTTTTTCTCTCGAACTCTAGGCTCATTAGAACAGAAGCGTGTGTCTATTAAAAATACATTTTTTGATTTCCGAGACCTCTTAAGCTCTATAAGAATTTGAGTTGTCTGCAGTAAAAAACTCACGCTCGGCTCGAGTATGTAGGCAATCCTGTGGCAGTCGCTTTCTGTAATGTATGGCCGTTGGGAAAATCCAGGTGGACACCTCCACTTCCATTCCTAATAGTATTTTCAATTTAACGGAAACTGTTCGGTAAAGATAATGGTGAACAAGGGTTAATTTTTGGGTAGAATGAGTTCATGAATTGGAGTGATCGAGCTCTGATTTCGGGTTCATTCTGGTCACTCTTCTTTGAGATACTCAGAATTGAGGGTCTGCAGGGCCTTGGGGGTGGGGATTCGTCTACTATCTTCTTTATTTCAGGCTCAATTTCTTCTTACTAAAGTTCAGTTTTTATTGTGCGAGGTTGGGGGGTAGGATTTTTCTTTTTATGTGATTCCTTATCTTTTGTCCAATTATTTATTCCTCGACTTAGAAATGAATAAAATTAATTAGGTTTGATAAGTTATAGAAAAATCTATAACATATATAAAATATAAATAATATTATATAAAAAACAATTATTAAAATAATATAATATAAAAAACTATTTGTTTGTTCGTACTTTATGCACTACCATACCATTCGTCCGATTGTAACGGAACTTTTTGCTATGTGTTCAGGATTTTACCGGGAAAGTATGAATGTTTTTAATAGTTTTTATGTGGAATTTGGTTTTTCTCTTTCTGAAGATAAAGAAAAACATATTACTGATTCTATTAAATAATTTTTATTCACTAAAATTAAAAATAACATAATGAGAATTTCAGTAAAGTAGGTCAACATTTTTTTTTTTTCCAAAAACGCAAATCATATTTGTTGTTAGCATCGCCTGAAATCTTCAAATACAAATTTTAAAGAAATTAAAAATTTGAAATGTTTCACCTTCATTAATTTAGAGGATTTTTTTTATTCCGGTGACCATAAGCCTTAGAGAATTATATCTACATCCTTCATAACTCCTCTCCACTTTATCCACTTCCTACGTCAATATAAAGCTGCTACTTTGCAAAGCTGAGTGTCTTCTCTTTTAACCTATATTAACAAAGTTTAGATTTAATGCCTTAATAAGGCCATACAATATTAGTTTCAAATACATAAAAAAATTTCAAACGTTTTATGATTTGTTTAATTAGATCCAGTTTGTGCCTTGTGGTGCAGTTTATAGAGTCCTAAACCACGGCCAAGTTTTGTGTAGATTGTTTGAGTCATATTTAAGTTAATTCAGTTTTATTTTTTTTTTTCAAAAGGAATCAAAGGCCTAAAAATTTTATTATCAGATTTTTTTAGAAAATTTGTATTTAAGGTTTTTTACGATGTGCTAAAAACGAATACCAACTTTTTTTCACTCGTAAAACATCTTTTACCACAATTTGATAGGTCAGTTGTTCTGAATTGTTTCAATACAGTATTAATAATCAAGCACAATGATGTTTATTAAATAAAAACTAATAATATTTTATGTAGTATATATATAACAATATCATAGAAAATCAAATTGCTTAAAAAAATAAGAAAAGAATCATCTAAATCAAGCCAATATTAACGATTATAAAGCTGTTATCATTTATATTACTATAGTTAGTGTATTATCACTTCATCTATATATTGAATTTTCAATAGTATTCAATTAATGTATATTAATCCTCAAATATAGCAATAACAAAGCATTGCCGGATTTGCAAATTATCATTAAAAGTAGGCATTTTATTTAATTTTTATGTAATTAGATTACTTTTAATTTGTATTATAGCATGATTCTTCACAAATCTGAATAATAAAATGATATAACAAGGTCAGTTAATATTATTTCAAATATCTAGATCAGGTGAGATTTTGTTGTAGGAGATTCTATTAGTAAGTGATAATAAGTTCAATTTTTCTCCCTCCTCCTATGTATGATATTATAAACCACATCTTGTTACTCCTAGTACTGCAAATCACAGTTTAAAATCTACGAAACAATTCCTATTTTTTATCTGGAATCGATTAAGAGTTAATAATTACAAATAAAAATAAGCTTCAATTTGTCAACTAAATATACATCGTAAAAACAAATCCCAAAACCTACTGTTGGACAGAAACTTCCCTGGTAGCTTTTAAAGTTGTGAAAAATATCCTGTTAATAAACAGAGATATTCTGTATACAGCTTTTCCATATTCATTTGCAACCTGCTTCAAAAATTTGAAAGGCAAATGAGGGAGAGGGAGCACTAAGCAAGAATATATGATCCAGCTTACAATACAGAGATTTTTGAAATTACAGTTCTCGTGGGAATGACAATCAAGGCTAAAAATGGAAATATTCAAAACAGTTTCCGCTCAAGACTCAAAATAATTATTGTAATTAGTAAAATTGCATTTTTAGCCACTTTAATATTGAGTATGGTTATGTTTTAAAAGAGATGTATTATTCCTAACAAATAATTATTCTTTTTTGCTTATTAGATTTAAAGCAATCGGTATTTACAAACAATCCGATTTGAAATAGAAGCAGATGTCCCTTTAACAAGTTTTAATTCTCTAAACCTTATCATTAGAAATTTTTAAATTTTCACACATTCTTTTCTGTGCCTTCTATAAGCACCTAGAATTTTTTCGCACTATTTAAAACATTTTTTATTTCATATAAAATATTACATAAATATTAAATAGGACCTGTGGCAGATAATTATTCTGTAGCTATCGCAATGTAGCCATGAGTCAACCTGTGGGTTTTGGAGTCCGGAGTCTACCAGCCTCATAAAGTGGGTAACCTTATTTGGGTAAAAATCTGGTGACTGAGTGTGATTCTGACCAAATCACCATCTTGCACAACCGCCGGTCTAATAACAGAACTTTTTTACAAAGTACTGCACCCAGATTTATTTATTTTTTAAATATTTCGAGCTTTTTACATTTTTCTACTTTACTAGAAATATCATGGTTTTTTTAAATATTTTGTACGGTTAAACATGTATTTAATGGTGTATATTAACAATAAAATACAAGTAGAACAAAGGTGACATAGATTTATATAAAAAAAAACATATATATTTTTTTGCCTAATGTCACTTAAAAAAGTTTCATTGAACTCGATGACCCGCTAGCTTCCCATTATAAGTAAAAAAGCTATGAAATCTATGTGTTGCTACAGAAGTAGTAAAAACATCCAAAATCATTTAAAAGTGTGATTCTATTCCGAACGAGATGTGAAAAACAGGCAACGTCTAAGGAAATAATATTTATCTTTCTGCCAGAGTTTTGAAGGGCCCGACCAACATCAATATCGGATCTAAACTTTATACTCTTGTACTAAAACACGAATGACGTGGAACTTACTAAAATTATATTTTCTAAGGTACGATGATTTTTATTTCCTTGCAATGGTGAATATTCTATCAATCCACACGCGTAAATATTTTTATAAATAAGTTATTATTTATTTTCCATATAATATCCAATTATAGCCGGGTGAAATTTAAAAAAAAATAGACGCTTAACCGAAAAATTCAAATCATTATGCCAGACAAATACATATTATATTTTATTTTTATATTTATTAATACCTCCAATACTGTTTACGTTGGTTATACGCTGGTCTATCTCAGTCCATTGATCATTTACTGAGGTTATTGTGAAGCCGAGATGTATTCCAAATTGTTAAACGATTTGCCATCGTTCCAAACGTTCCGAAATGATTTTCCATCCACGTAGACCATGTCGTTAGGGATGAACTTGTCAAACGTCGAGAGGGCCGGAAGTATCCCAAGCAGAAGCCCACGCTTAGAGCAGAAGCCCACGACATTAGAGTGGATCAAAGTATGCAAGGCAACTGCACAAGAGGCCATTTCTGACCTCGAACGTACACCAGGGAAACGGACGAACCTAGCCAAAGGAGGCGACAGACTAATAAACCAAACTGATCTACTTGACAGCGAGGATGCGGAAGCATTAAAAGCAGCGGTCGTCTGAAGGATGAAAAGGAGCATCCTCAATCAGATTCAGGCGGAAAAAGAGACTTCCTGGTGTGTCATCTAGGAAAGACTAAATAAGGCGTTCGGAGGAGGCTGGTGGGCCCAGAAGATGACGTTATGGAGGATGAAGATGTTCAGGGAGATGAAGAAACCGAGACAGTCTAGTGGGCAGTATGCCGGAAAATACCGGCAAAATCGCAGATAAACTCTACTATGATGAAGATACTGAAGATTCAGTGCGGAAAAGAGATGGGGAAGAAGAAAGGATTGCTTGTTTGTAGAATGTGTTTGAGATCTATTATATACTAGCGCTAGGGAGGTGGAGGCCCGAATAGAAGTAGAAAAGCCGAGGTGGACCCGAATCGAATATCAACGGCCGAGAAACATGTCCAACCCTTGGAGCAGTAGAGAAAACTGAAATGGCGGAAGAGAGAGAGCAAGGATTAAGAAAATAGAGCGAGCCAAGCGAAACCCAGAAACAATGGCTGGCGGGAGGACCGCAAGATTCAATGTTGCGGAAACGTTGGGCACCTTGTGACACCATGTCCAACAATGCCCATGCACGAGATGCTCCGAATAAAGCAATGAGAGGTATATTGCTGGGCGATGCCCCTAGATCTGTAAAAGAAGAGACGCAGGTCAGGATGAGCCAATGGAGGTTAATGCCCAGCATGTGAGGAAGAAAAACCTACGACTAAGGCATAGCGAACCAGCTTCAGCCAGGTGGCCTAGATTTAAGTCCAACTCTAAATTTCCTCCCTAACTTCCTCCCAGGCGGTCCTATTTTTAAAAATATAACTTAAAACTACAAAACTTACTCATACACATTGAATTTTAATTATATAAAACGATATGACCGAACCGATCAGGGGCAGAGAGATCAAAATGTAAACATTTCCTACCAAAATTTAATAATTCAATTTAAAGGAATTTTTTTCTTTTATTGTTAATAAATCCCTCATTAGATTAGAATTATGGCCAAGAAGAATAAAAAAGAAATTCTTTATATGTAATGACGGTGCTGTGGATTTAGTTTCAATAATTAAAAAAAAAAGAATAACTTTAAGTTACATTTAAGTATGAGTAAGTATTTACGTATTTAAATAAAACTATTCAATGTAGTTTTCATAATTTATGTCTGCATACCTCAGTGTGGTGTCCCATGCAATGGAGCCAATTAATAATTAATACGATCAACACTGTTCAAAAACCAAATTATCGTGTAAATAAAATTTAATTTTTCAAGTAATGCATTCACAACAAGTAAGAAACTCTGAATTTTTTTTAGTGTAACATTTAAATTTAAAAAAAAAAATAAGCCGAGGGACTAAGAAATATTTATGTTAGCTAATGGCATCGTTGATTCAGGATAAAGATTTTTGGCAGGATTGGATAAGTGGAATGAGATGGTGTAATGTATTTGAGGAGTACCAATGTACCACTCTAGCCTTACCACCCTATCGCCCTAGCAGCTCTACCGCCCTAGCAGCCCTACCGCCCTAGCAGCTCTACCACCCTAGCAGCCCTACCGCCCTAGCAGCCCTACCGCCCTAGCAGCCCTACCGCCCTAGCAGCCCTACCGCCCTAGCAGCTCTACCACCCTAGCAGCTCTACCGCCCTAGCAGCCCTACCGCCCTAGCAGCTCGACCACCCTAGCAGCCCTACCGCTCTAGCAGCCCTACCGCCCTAGCAGCCCTATAGCCCTAGCAGCCCTAGCGCCTTAGCAGCTCTACCGCCCTAGCAGCTTTACCGCTCTAGCAGCTCTACCGCCCTAGCAGCCCTACCGCCCTAGCAGCCCTACCGCCCTAGCAGCTCTTCCATTTTCAACTCTATCCAATTTTCTTTATTAATTATGCACCCCATGTGTATAAGCTGTATGTTGCAGCAATATAGCAGAATTTAAGAATCTTCTCTTAATGCCATATCGTATTATGACGTTATATCACAATCAGGGCTAAAAAAAAATGAATCCCAAAGTGAGACTAAAGCAGAAAATGTTTTTTAACCGAATTAAAGTATAAACAAACCAGTCAAATTTTTATTCCTTTGAAACCGTTAAACAGGTGGTATATGGGGTTGATTGCGAGAGTAAACAACTATCAAATTTTGCTCCTTTAAGTTTTCTTTTTTAAATATAGATTCAGATCCGTGTTTGTACTGAATTAATAAAAAGTCTCAATGGATTTATAAGTGTTTCATAAAATTGATTATACATTTGAACCAATT
>NW_027107763.1:661288-663455 GCF_000696795.3 Halyomorpha halys | reverse complement strand
ACTATACATACCTCTCAATAATATTTTGCTATTTTGTATCTATAATGTTAGTTGTTTTCTCATTTTCTATTCATTCCGTAATTCCTCTTATTCATTATGGTTGTTATCACATTTTTTTGTTCTTAGTAATGATGAAGACCTGAAATTTTGGCCAAAACTTTAACATTAATAAAAACGTTTTTACTGAATCGTGTCCTTCACAGACCGCACCTCCAACCATCTTCTCCTCATATATATATGATCCATGATCACCTATTCACTCATCGATATTCCAGATATTGGTGGATACATAATATAATGTGGCAATAAATAGACATTAGCTATAAAATAGAGATTGACAATAAAATAGACATGGATTTTTAAATACGTTTACAATCTAATGAATTCAAGAGCGATTCAGTCGCTGAATAAAGGAATTGTAGAGGCAATATTATATCATAAAAGATTTTATATCATTCCAATATTATAATGCGAGCATTATATTTTACTATTACTGCATTTTATACTATTAATACAAACATTTTATGGGTCAATCCTCCATTGGGGATCTATACAGTCATAAAATTGACTGACTAAGGAGGGAATCGAACTAAAAACCTTCAGATCCAAGCACTCGGCTCCCTATCACATTATAATATTCCAAATACATTATTGCCTACTATATGATTACTAATCATATACTAATGATGATTTTTGTCTGATATCTCCGTTACCCGGTTAAACGATTTAACGCATTTACCAAACGTTTACTAACGCACTATGATGGTACCTGATAATGTCAATCGGGGTCACACAAAATTAAAAGTTTTTACAAAAACTTATTTTTTTTAAAAATAACTCGAAATTTCCATATATGAAATAAAATTTTTGTTAGAAGTAAAGAAGCTTTTTGATATAGCACTCCGGTAAATCAGTTTTCAAACCAGCAGAATCAATGCGTTGTTGAAAAAATGTATAAAAGGATTTATTAGTTCAGTTAAATTAGGCAAAAAATAAGCAATTTACAAAGAATGAAACAATCTCCCACATATATATCTATATAAATATAAACTAAATTAAATCAGTCGCGCTAAATCCCATAAAGGGTGTGAGGAGTGCAGTACTTTGTTAGGAATTATTGTTACTAGACCAACTGTCGTCCAAAACAGGTGATTTTGTTATAATCCACCACATATTTACCCAATTAAGAGTACCAACTTTATGAAATGGATGGACTCCAGAGGGCTCCCGAACTCACAGGTTTGACTCACAGCTACAGTGGATCAAAGAAAACTATATGTCACAGGTACTTGGAGATAGTAACACATGGCACAACTGAGCTATTCACTCCTATATATAGGGTTTTTTTTTATAAAAGCATGTACTTATTAATTTGAGATAAGCAAATACTCCTTCTGAGAGGACAAACAAATCCATGGGACCAAAATATGTCCATTAAAGAGAGGTTCCTTGGACAATGTTTAATATGCTACAATAAACAATCAAAAGTATATTGAATCATGTTAGCTGATGTGTGTTTAAAAATTGAGTTTTCAAAATTTAAATCTAACATTTCTTGCTCAATACTATTTCAATGACTAAATGTCATCCGATCAAAATATTTATTTATGACTAACTAAATCCAACGATTGTATTTGGATTATAGATACGTGTTTTATAAGCAATGATATGTACATTACTAATACCAACTGCTTTATTGAACAACAACCGAAATCTATGTAAAAAAAGAACAAGAAAAAAAAAGATTTTTAACAAGTAACTTCAGCTTGATGGCTTTTGATTGACAAATACGGAATATTTGAAACTCTTTAACGAAAACTAATATTTTAATCGGACGCTTACCTAGTATTATATCTGAGTTTGTGGCAAAATGTAAGAAAAAAAAAGCCTTTTTTCATTTACGTCATATTACCAAATATCAAGTTCATTCGTATGTATGTTTATAAGCTCAACACATCCTCTCAAAGGAGGGGCTTTTAGTTTTGTAAAATATATATATATATCTGATTTCGACATTTGGCTTTCGCCGATACTCAACTTATTTATATATATATAAAAAGGAAAAAAGAACAGAATTATGACGCACGCTTACTAGAATTATACTGACTTTATTGTCTCTGTAATGCTCCTATATTCATTATCAGTGCTTATTTACATAGTGAAGGTT
>NW_027107763.1:655925-660968 GCF_000696795.3 Halyomorpha halys | reverse complement strand
CTGAAGTATGTTAATTTAAAAATAATGTTACACATTTATATTTTAATGTATGTACAGTTGTAAATTATATTAAATGAATAATTTAAAAAAAATATTTTAATGTATTCAGAGATGTACTTAGTACCTTATATTAAAGTTATTCTTCTTACCAAAAGATCTTATTTATATCTTTAAAATACAGCCATATATAATTAAATAACGAAGATAAACTTTTACTACACTATTTGAAGTTTTACCCTGTGATTTTAATACACAAGTTATAAAAAAATAACTATAATAAAAATCAACATAAAAATGGATTTATAACAAGGAGCTGATATTTTTAGATTTAATTAAGGGAGACTTTAGTATCAAGATTATATATATAATCTTCATACTAAAGTCTCCCTTAATTAAATCTATATATATACATTTATATTCCTAGGAAAAAAGGGAACAGAATTATGACGCACGCTTACTAGAATGATACTGCCTTTATTGTATATTTATAGACTTGAGCATATTAAAATTTATATCCGGTTCTAATATCTTGCAACGGCATCATCCCAGAAGACACCATCCACATAGTCGATAATTCGAAGAAAAACTTTGAACAAGTATTAGAAGAAGGGCAGAAAGCAGTTCTCCTCAGCACAGCGAGTATCGTTAGCAAGTTTTTAAGTAACTTAACTTAATAGTTTACTATGCTCCAGGTAGGTGAATATTTCTGGAAATAACCAGCAAAGTGTGAACTTCTAAAATAATAATTATATATATAAGTTATGGTTGGACATGGCCTGAATACAACTCTAATCCAAACTCCCCATGTAAATAAACCTCAATAATGTGTATAAGGAACATCACAGAGATAATAAAGCAGTATCCTTCTAGTAAGCGTGCGCTGTAATTCTGTTCCTTTTTTTAAGTCTTTCAGTACAAGTGCTCGTAAGTCATATGTATATGTATATATTTAATCGCTAAACATTACAATTCAATTAAAAATCAACCCTAGATTGTTATTACGAAATGAAAATACCTGATGTAATTAGAGAAGCGTACTTATCTTTTACACAACTTCCTCTGGTATTATTGATGGAAATGCCTTCAAGGATGGGTCTCCTTTATCGATGAAGTGGTGGTTAGCAATTACTTAGTCCATCTCTAGATTGTAAGTTTCCTGAGGTATCTATTTACTGCATTTTTTTTTTTTTTTTTTTACCTACTTGATTTATACTTTTAATGTTATTTAACAGACAGAGATGGTTTTCTAATCTACCAATCAGTAGATCTCTCAGGATTAGTATAGCCCATTTTTTAAAATTTAAGACTGTAAATACGATTTTATTGCTTGGCTGATGTGCTAATAAATGTCTAAAAATGTATTTGAACAAAGGTTTTAAGTTTATTTTTATGTTTATAAGTTTGGACAAAGGTTTAACATATATTAAATTTATTTAATGGAATTTACAACTGCATATAAATAAAAATTCATCTAGTAAATGTGATGTTAGATTAAAATTGTATGATACAATATGTAGAGAAACTATTGGTAACATAATCTAATAACATTTCTACATTAGCTCTCGAGGACATCTCCTTTTTATGCGTCTCGGAGTATTGTCAGCAATGGAAGAGGAAGCAAGGTTACAAACTAGTGGGTTTGGGCCGTCAGGGAGTTTATGATGGAAGGATTGGTATCTGGTTCGGGCTAGATTGGTTATATATGAAACAATAAGGTCATTATGTATGATTTTATTTGTGACTATGTAAGGATCATTGCTGATTTTAAGAAGGATTTTGAGCTATTAGGATTGGATATGAGTGAAATTCGAACAAAAAAAATATACATGGTAAAGATTTTTATAAAAACTTTGTATCCTATACTCTGGAAAATATTCATGGAGTTTAAACTTGAACGATTCAGTTGTTCTCAGTGACGTTGACCAAAACCCGAAATTTTAATTCTTTTCCATTGTATTTTTAGAATAAATCATTTTATAATTATAAACATAATTTATTTAAGTAATTAATAAACTGGAATATTGAGTTTTATATAAACCTTATATCATGTAGTTTTTAAAAAGAGGTACAATCATTGAGTATAAGGCTTTCGTGTATTGGTTAAGTGTTTGGTAATGGTCGATTAATAAACAACACTTTCCACCACTAACGGTTAATAATACCTTGAAATTATTTTTGTATGTGAATCCATTAATAAATTGAATGATTCAGTTATTCTCAGCGTTGGTCGAAGCCCGATAATTTTAATTGCTCATAAATTTGTTCTTATCACATTTTTGATGCTATAAAAAGGTCATTCCAAACTATAAAAATATGTGATCAGAACAAATTTATGTGCTATTAAATTTGTATGGTTTCAGTCAACGTTACCGAGAATAACTGAATCGTCCATTTTGTTAATACATTCCCTTTGTAAAAATAATTTCTGGTGAGTATAAACTCTTAGTGGTGGAAAGTGTTATATATTAATCGACTTATACCAAATACATAACCAATACACGAAAGAATTAGACTCAGTCATTGTTCCTCTTTTTCAAAGTCGACTTGTTATTGGTAAATAGAATGAGGACGAAAAAAAAATTGGAAAAGAAATTCACCAAAGAGTTTTGCAACTAAAAATTCTCTCTCTTACCCCTATCGATGTACTCACCAGGAGGTACGTTAATTTCTTAAAATTGATTCCCTAAAAAATAAATAATTTTTGTTTCTTTCTTGCAAAAAGTTTTATATATATATATATAATCTTGATATTAAAGTCTCCCTTCATTAAATCTAAAAATATCAGCTCCTTCTTATAAATCCATTTTTATGTTGATTTTTATTATAGTTATTTTTTCATAACTTGTGTATTACAATCACAGGGTAAAACTTCAAATCGTGTAGTAAAAGTTTATCTTCGTTATTTAATTATATGTGTCTGTATTTTAAAGATGTAATTAAGATCTTTTGGTAAGAAGAATAACTTTAATATAAGGTACTAAGTACAACTCTGAATACATTAAAATATAAATGTGTAGCATTATTTTTAAATTAACATACTTAAGAATATTAAATTTTATCGTCAAAACAGATTTTTTTGTCTACATGAAGTTATTACATGATTTACTATCCATACCTTGTATTCTATAATATAGTTTATTAGTTAACGAAGCCATTAAAATTGGATTATTAGAGTGTTCATTTTTTTAAATGTTTATTATATAAATATTGTTAAATTAATTAATAAATAATAAAAAAAGAAAAGTTAATTACTGACTCACCCCTCCACCCACGAAACAAAATATTCTGAGAAATTGATATTGTTTAAAATTAATTTAAATGAATAATATTTAAGGGCCATAGAACTTATAATTGCATTTGGCGATGTATATGTGTTTTCTAAACGGTTCTGCCGAAAAATTTATATTGTTTAAAACTAATTAATTAAATGAATATTGGGTAGGTTTTGAAGGCTACAGAACTTATTTCGACAATTGACCACTTATATGGAAATTCTTAACTACTGTTCAGAAATATTAATATTGTTTAAAAGTAATTAAATAAATGAATATTAGATAAGTTTAAGCGCTACAGAACATGAACATTCGAAGAAATAGTATACTTCGAACATTCATGGCCTGACACTGTTACTTAAAGTAATTTCTTCACTCTTCTTTCTTTAATTTATAACGGGCACAGTAATGTTCGGGCGCTAATAAAATCTTCCGAATTTACTTGGACTTAAAAAAATGTTTAAAATGAACAACAACTGAATTACCATTATAGAACTAATACATATCAATACTGTCTACTGACTACTGACAAATGTTAACTATCTTTGAATGTCCGCTGGGTGGAAAAGGGAAGTGTATTTACGCAGAATCAGGAGAAAAAATGCCGACGCTAGTGGTTCTCCTGGATTTGGCCACCTTAAATGTCGAGCAATGGTGATCTTCAGAAATGTTTCATATGTCAGAAGTTATTAGACGTGCAGACATTAACTAGTACACAAAATGAAGTTGATTTTACTCTAAATTATTTTATAATAATCTTCTTCGTAGAAATTGTAGTTTTCTCGAAATTTGCTGTTATTGGAAAAAAACATATCTTGGGTTCTATTTAACGTACAGATCCCTGGAAGGAATTAAATTTTATGTACATTAAAATAGATGAATATTCAAGTATAGTAGATATTTTTCAAAATGTTGTCCATAATTTCTGTGCTGTTGAGGGGCGGAAGAATTAGAGGTGAAAAAAATATGATTTTTTAACGATCGGCATTGAATTTTTTTTGGTATCAGTAAAGATGGTTAATGATTTAAACTGCTACTACGTGCATTTTCTTCGTATTTTTTTCACTCTTTATGCTTTATGGAGTACTTTCTTTTGTTTTGAAATATTTAAATCTCAATTTTGGTCTTAATTCCCATCAAAATATAAAATTAGACCCAAAATTAGGAGATTTCTGTACATTTAGCGATGGATATAGTAGTTTTTAAGAAAAATAAACTTGTTTTAAACTAATTAATTAAATGAATATTGGATAAATTTTGGCTGAAGAACCTATAATGACATTTAGTCTCGAATTTCCTTGCAATAGAAATCTACACCCAGATCTTAGTCAATATTCGACTTAGTCATAAATTCCAATTACATCTAACACAGAAGAAGATTGCCAATTTCCTCAACCAATGCCTTCAATTACAAGCGTAGGGAAAGAATTTTAAATTAATTTAAGAGCGATAAAGAGTGCTGCTGGGTAGTATTAACGCACGCTCAATGAAACTCACCGATAAATATATAATATTGACATGATTAGCAAAGAAACTTTATACAAGCTATTATACCGGGACTTATGGTTTGGCTTAATTTGAGGAGAGTATGAATTTTTTCACAGGTTTAATGAAAGAAAGAACTTGATGATCTATATTGAATATAATTTAAAATTTCTTGATATTTATGTGTGGTCAAAAAGGTACTCCTTTCTTACACAGTACTGAACCCCTGACCTTTCTTACACAGTACTGAACCCCTGACCTTTCTTACACAGTACTGAACCCCTGA
>NW_027107763.1:651684-654610 GCF_000696795.3 Halyomorpha halys | reverse complement strand
AGAGAGAGAGAGAGATTGTGGTTGGTAATGGCCGCAAGGGGAGAGATGGATGGCTATCCTTAGTTTCTGTAGGATTTCATCACTAACTACCCCTAAATAATCCTTCTTATTGGAACCACAGAACTGTCTCCTAAACGCCCCACTACATGACATAGGTCACGTGGTGTCTGAGGGACACAATTTACAATTTTTTCCATTATTGTGAATATTCCTCATGAAAGCCAGAATAAATTCAGTATATTTTGCTAGAAAGAGTTTACTTACTATAGTGAATATTTTTGTCCAATATTTTTATATTTTAAAACATACAATAAAAAAAAATTAAAGTGTCAAGTTGAGCCTTGTTGTTATTATTATTATTATTATTATTCATTAAATCATTATTTATTTATATTAAATAATAATTATTTATTTTGTAATTTTATATGTGCTTTTTGTCATATAGTGTAAATTTGTGATGCATTTGACAACCTCCGTACTGGATTAGTATGAATTCGTGAGTAGTGAAACCTTCCAATGACGTTGTACATCCACCTAATGTAGCAGATTCCTGCTTCAGCGTTTCAGTCTTATTGTCGGTTTTTGTGATAGTGTTTCAGTCATTAAGGTTTATACCTGTAGGTTGGAGTGGCCAGTGAATGATTCATGAAAAGTTTTACACTGTTTTTTTTTTTTATTATTATGCCAGTCACAAATGGTATGTCCTTATGTAGTTTTTTGTGATGTAATATGGACTGTAATCGATGTTTCGGAGGAATTTTGACTGAAATATTTGAATGGCCAGGAGGTGGGATTTTTCGCATAAGCCCCACTGAGTGGTTTATGTACATATTGTTCTAAGCAGCATATTGTATATTTTATGTTTGTTTGAAAGTTAATTTATTTTTATTGTATAGTAGTAATCGAAGTAAAGAAATTCGGTCTTTTTATCAGAGTTGTCACATGTGATTTCCAGGTGAATCGTCTGTCCATCATAAGTCACAAGTATTTTGTCTAAAAGTATTAGTTGAGGGCAGTCTAAACGTATTAGTTGAGGCCAGTCAAAGCGTATTAGTTGAAGGCAGTCTAAACGTATCAGTTGAAGGCAGTCTAAACGTATTAGTTGAGGGCAGTCTAAACGTATTAGTTGAAGGCAGTCTAAACGTATTAGTTGAGGGCAGTGTAAACGGATTAGCTGAAGGCAGTCTAAACGTATTAGTTGAGGGCAGTCTAAACGTATAAGTGTAAATGTAACCTGATTCGATTTTTGTTCGCCATTTATCAAATAAATTTTGTCATAAATTTAAATGAGTAGTAGGTAAAGAAGCTGTGGCACAATTTATGCCACAGCATTTGCACAAGGTATTACAGTATCGTCTGCGTAAGTTACGAGCGCTAGTTCTTTGTGGAATATCGGAAGTATAAGAGTACTGAACTGGATCTAAAATGCTGCCCTTCGGCACCCCTGCTTCGATTAGGTATTAGTCGGAATGTTTTTAATCCTGATTCAACTCCTTATGTTGTTTCCTGAATTAAATATTTATAATGAAATTAACTACATTTTTAGATAGTGAATCGCCAGTTGAAAATAATAGGATATCAATTAAGAGAATAACAAAATAAAAACCAATGAAAATATCTATAAGAAAAAATAAGTTACAAACTGAGCATATGAAAAAAAGAAAGATGGTTATAATATGTTTAATTTTCCTAAAACGAAGTATTTTACTGGGAGGGAGGGTGGGTGGTGGAAGGAAAACCAAACATCTCTAATAAATCATTCCCTTATCTCTAAAATTCTTAAAATAGGGTGTAAAAAAATGAACTAAACGAAGGAAAAGTTGTTCTAATCAATTTACCAAGGTTTATTTGCGAATTTATCAATCAGTACTGAACATAATAGTGTTAGTTTGGGAGGTGTTCACGTGACACCACTCTAGCTAGTTAACTATTAATCAATTAATAATAACATTATTAATTCAAATAAAATCTAATTGCTTTCATAATCAAATATTAATAATTTAATTTAATATTATCAATTAATAAAATTATTCAGTGCTACATTTTGTGACGATTCAAATTGCGTGGTGTATGTGAGGCTTGTAAGGGAGGTTCTTAAGGCATTAGATAAAGAGACTTAAGATTTTTCTGCAAATTTTGAAAAATAGTTTCCACGCCTCATTCCACGGAGGAGTAGATAAAGAGGAATGTCTAGCTCCACTTCAGAACAAAGTTTTGTTGGCGTCTGTCCGACGCCAGAGACTGGTTAAGGTAGTCAGTCTGCGTACACAGTATCTTAACCATGTTTGAAAAATATGCGTTCACAAAATTTGCACCTCTAAGCTTAGAATATTATTGGGTGCCGTCTGTAGCTGGGGGAGTTGAGGCATATGTCTTTGCAGCCTAGAACTGCCGCGGTGCTGGTTTGAATCTGGTTTGGGGGATCGACTTTTATTTCTGTGGTGGTCCCACGAAATGAAAACTCAAAAAAAAAAACGAATTATTGATAGAAAAATGAAACATTTTTTTCTCTCAAAATTACCTTTTTTTTTAAAAGCCTGTGGTTATCCTAGTTTTCTAAAAAAAGGCTGTCAAAAACTGCTCCAATACCAGAACCACTACTTATGCCTTACTTTGAGGACGTGACCACCGAGAGCGTTGGGCAGAGGGACTTCAAGTGCACTTAAGTATAACTTAGTCATTCTGGGAGAACGAAAATTCCAAACCTTTCAACAATCCGTGTCCAATAGTTATTTTCAGTCTCAATGGTCAAAATAAAACATATCCTAAATAAAAATTATCTGGCCAAAATAACATTTCTTAAAATCTTATGAAAAATTATGAAACTCTACATTTTCTTTAACTCGTATTTATTCATCACAATAATAATACTCTTTTATGCTATCAGAAGAATAGGCAACTTATTAAACGATCCAGTTGACTGATT
>NW_027107763.1:647085-651549 GCF_000696795.3 Halyomorpha halys | reverse complement strand
TTAAATTACATTTTCGCTACTTTAATATAAATAACTTAATCCAACGCTGAGAATTCACTATGAGCTGTGAGAGGATGTGATTAGGAGTATTGGGCCTGTTATTTTTGTCTTCCCATCTTGAGCATTTTATTAGACTCAATAGCAGAGGGGAAAGTGATTCACGATTGCTTTTATTTTTTCCTTCACACCTGAAATGACAGGATTTGATGCAATTAACCTCCTATTTCTTAAGTCAGAAATTGTATATATGCTTGAAATCTTTCAGGTTTCTAAACCTTCTTATGTTTTATTCCTTAACCCCCTGGTTTCTTCAGATATATTTATATCTGGCTTACTACAATTATACCACATTCAATCAATTTCTACGATGGAATAGATATTTGTTTTGAAGCCATGTTATGCAATGGGTATCACCTGAAATATGAATTTCTCGTTGCTTCTACATTAATACATCCACCTTTATTTCAAGTCCGATATTAAATGATTAACGATTATTGTTCCAGAGCGGTTACATTGAAGAAGCTATGCAACCAGGGAGCATTCGAAACACTTTTTTTCCAACAAATATTCAATCCCTGCAGTGAAGAGTGAGTTGTTCATTTTTCGCTTACCAACGGCGTCAAAACCGTCTCAGAGCCCACCTATTCCGAAAGCTGATAGCTGACATAGACAAGCTGAACAAAATATCGAGCACATACTGCAAACGTGCAATATGTTTTCCGATTAAAGGAGACTGATGTGCCCTTCTCTAAGGTGCAGAGAAAACTCTATGGAAGCCTTGAGGACCACCGAATTTTTCATTTTAATCCCTGATCAGTCCATCAAAGGGAAAATGCCGAAGAAGAAGGAGATCGAAGATAGATTCCAATTCTCTTAATTTAAAGCCCTTCTCAGGCTATACTATCCATTAAAAACTAAAACAGTTTTCAAATATAAATCTTTAAATAATCGTATTTTCCATAGATTTTCTTGAAAAATATTAACATAAAATTTCGTATTTTTTATTTTTCTCCTTTTTAAAAAATACATAACAAGTTTCGGAGTTCTCCTCCGTCTTCAGTCCTTGAAATTTAAGGCAAAAAAGACAAAAACGGGCAAACTTGTTTTGAGATATTTTCTACTTCAGGTTTCCTAGTATACACTAATATTTTGTTCGACACAATATAAGTAATTAAACTTCTTCCTATGTTCATAATGAATTATAAAGAACGTAAATATTTTTACTATAACCTTATCGAATTTATAAGCCTATAATATTAAAGATACTTGCTTAAATACTTGATGAAATCATGCTAATACTTACCCTAACCGAGGTACGAGTATAATAGGAGAAAAATAAATTTGAGGTAACAGCTGTACTAGGGATGAAAATGCAGAAAGGCTGGGGAAAGGTTTATGTCCTTCCCTATTTCATTCTATGTCAGGATTGAGTGAACAAGTTCAGGCATGTCTCACGTTTCTTAAGGGCTCAAAGATTCTATCTCTTTCGTTTTCAATGCATTTGGACGTTACACTTGATATATGAAGTATAGAACCCTTAAAAAAATAGTACGTTCTTCAATTTTTTTTCCCTTCTAGATTGAGAAATTACGCGCTGTTAGTTCTGGGTTCGATTCTCACCTGGGTCATTAAGAGTTTATTTCTTGGTGATTCCGGTATCGGTATATTGACACTTACAATCTAACACCGACCTTTAGGTAGCCGTCTAAAGTACTGGGAAAAAAACTGCAATTACAATATCTTTCTGATTACTGCAATTTGAAACTAGTAACTTCAACTACTTAACGATGTATTGGTGGTCCGAAATTAGAATTATTAGTTGAACCACTGTAATAGCAATTACATTTTACTGTAATAGATAATTGCATTTACTTTTTGCCCAACACTGGCCGTCAGGAGTTGCTGCCTCCACTTGGTGGACTTGTTTCTCCCACCAGTGTCAATAACAGGCCTAACACCACAGTCCGATGTGTGCTACTGAACAACAATATTTACCATCGAGTTCTTCAAATGAAACATTTTGTATGGATTTAATTCAACTTGCACAACATGGTTCAAGTATATAAGCAGGTTTTATTTTTTAAATACAAGAATTTAGCCTTTTGATCGATAGAATAACTAACTCTTATTTCTGCACTTTTCAGAAAATTATTTTTAATAATATTTCTTAATAGGTACGAGAGACTCATTTACATGAATGAAACAAAGGCATATTTGGACCTATGGATTTGAGCATTGGGACTCCACTAAACACTAAATGTCAATGTGGATTTATTATTTCTAAGCTCCATGGATGTGTAGGATGGAGGTAGTGAGAATTGATGAAATCAATCTCTTTATTGATCGGCGAAAGGTCGAAAAATAAAACAAAATGTTATTTTTCTGTATGTTGCCTATTTCTAATTGATGTAAATAAAAGCAACAATAATAATAATGAACAGTCAAGTTGAGTCATTTACGACATGTCACAATCTCACATGAGGAGATAAGAAATCAAAAAACATTATAAGGCAATTCTTCCCGGCCAGCCCATCCCACTAAACCCCTATTTAGCGACTGGTCCATATCACTTTTTGAATATTTACTGGTGAGGAGACTTTTAGGTTTTAAAAAATTCGAGCAACATTGAAAAAGTGGCTAAAACTGAAAAAGGACGAATTTCGCTCGTATCCAATTCTCACAATCCAAAATCCATCGTAATATTTTCATAGTTCCATTGTTTGTCGCAAAAAATAAAACAAAAAAAAACGATAAAGTTTTCAAGGTTCTATTAGGTTATTTTTCAGTGATAAACTACCAAAAGACCCAAACTCACTATCAACCTTAAAATAATCATCCTAGGCACCTGGAAACAAAATGGGCTAGGGAACTTCTAATCTATATATGTTATTAGAGTTTTACCAATGGGTAGATTCTCTACAAATCTTTCGGGTCTATTTACTATAATTTGATATACTAGTTGTGTTTTGAGTTAATAAGGTTGTAAATTTCGTTAAATTAAAATAATATATCTTATTGCAAGATCTTACCATATTTTACTAAACAAATATTGTAGAAATATAAAGAGAGAAATACTTTATTCATATATGCTGCCTAAATACATTAGGTTGCTATCTCACACAGCATACTTATCAATCCGTAATCGGACATATTTACATTACATATTCATGGTATAATCATAAAAAAAGATATACAATAATAGGATATAATAAACATTTTTTTTTCACCACTACAGTTTCCTTTTACAATCCATTTCGGTCTGTACAACCAATACAAATGTTTCACTCACTCCCATTTTTCCCTCTCATTTCTGCTCAATTATTCAATTCACCCTATCAACAAATTCGCTCTCCGGAATTCACCCTCCTAGATCCTCTTCAGTGACCCGCTAAAAAAATTCAATATAATATGGTAATGTGAGATCAGACCATCATTCATAGTCACAGCAGTAGATCAGTCTATCAAGAACAAACAACTAGATATATTTTACAAGAATAAGAATAACATATAGATTAAGAGGAAAATATATAATAAAAAAAAAAACCCGGTTACAGGAAATACTTGAATGGATAAATACGTTTTAAAAAAAAAAAAAAAAAAAAAGTATATAGTATTAATAAAATAAAATGATTTAATGAATAAATACGTTAAAACACAACATATAACAGTTTACTAATATTAACACTTTGCAAAGAATCATCGCTTCAGTGCAAAATTGTTGTAAAATCAATAATGAAATCACACAAGATTTTATAGTTAGTCATTTTGTCAACTGAAATGTTCATTTGGCCATGCAATGTGTAAATAAATCCAGATTAGAAACCATTCTAATCTGTAAATAAATTATCAAGAGGTTCTGTATCGTCAAGAAACATTACTGCTTGTAGTGACTCTACCCAAGTAATTTCCATTATTTCAATTGCTTCTGGAATTACAACTGCTACAGGTTTCTATTTTTAGAGCATTAAGAGGAAGGATGTTTCATTTACACTCTTAGGGCGCGTTTGTGTTGTAGCTCCCACAACTCATATTCACCAAGTGTACAGAAATGTTAAATTTAATAAAGAAATGCAATGTACCAGTACTAGAGAAAGATTATTTAAAATAGATTTAAATGTTCAATAGGTGCCTCAATGAACTGTGATTTCAAGACCTTGAAGTGTGAATGAGGTTTTTCCAATCAGGAATCAGAAGGTTATACTCACGTTTCATATACTAAACCTATAGGGGCATAGTCTCAGGGGTTTTACACATTTAAGTGTATCTCTCCCGAAAAACAAAAGAGAGAAATATTTTTATGCAGACCTGTTGCTTATGCATCCTCTTCCAGACAGCACAATATATATAAAAGTTATGGCCTGAGGACTATAACAGCTCACAGGCCGTATATATATATAAGTTACGGACTGTCAGCTGACAGGTCCATATCAGCTGATCGAGAACAGCTGACCTATTGTATATATA
>NW_027107763.1:644249-646365 GCF_000696795.3 Halyomorpha halys | reverse complement strand
TATATAGGTTCTGAAATCAATTAATGTTAAGTCTTGTTTACGCATTCAGAGTGTATTCTTCCGACAACTTTTTTCTTTTTATTAGTTTTTTTTTTTCATTTTTTATCGCCAACACGTAACTTATATATATAATTTTTTTTTTTACATTTTGGCTATTTTTATCTTTCCCCAGTCAACTTATTTAAATTCAAAATATTTTTGATTACTTTCAAATTACTCACTTTCAAATTTATTACTTTCTGCAAAGGTCCTGGCCACGTGCCATCTGCACTCAGAATATTGATATTTATGTAGATGAACATTATTTTTAAAAAGAATACCAGCTATTTGTATAATGCTATTAATAAAATACTTAACTCTGTTATGAAGGTGCTTAGGGATAATAGAGATTTCTGAAATGAGAAGCGTTCAGTTAATAATGAAGTGGTAGTGGTTAATTGTGAGGGGTAATGGAAAATGCAAATGTCCGAGGAATATTGGATTGCGGTGGCCGGTGCCTGGCAGTGAAGTGACATTTATAAGCTGCAGTCATCTTGACTCCCTTCCCAGGCGCCTTTGTCCCACCGCAACTTCTTGCCCATTGCTACGGAGTACCTCGTCTTCTTCCTATCACCTGCCAACCCATCATTCAGATAATTAAGCCATCAAAAGTAACAAAAAATAGCCATATTAAGTTATAACTGGCTGTAAAAACGAAGAAGATTGGAAATTTTAAAAGCAGTCCTTTGAAGTCTTAAAAGAAATAGGTACATAGATCTGTGTTTAATTGGTTGCTATTTGCCTTGCTTGAAACAGAATTATTTAATCATTGTTACAATAAACAAAAGGAAATCTTGGAATTATTTAATTGATTTCATATTTTCTGGGAAACCCACTCGTTTCTAACCTTGCTTCCTCTTCCATTCCAGGCAATCCTCCGAGACGCCTGAAAAGAAGATGGCCTCGTGACCTTATATTGTAAACTGTTTTTAGAGTTCTACTACTGGGTAGTTTCTCTACATCCTGTGTCATATCATTATGATCAAATTTACTGGTTGTATTTTTTTATACAGTTGTAAATATCAACAAATAAATAAAATAATAAATAATAATATATTTTCTGGTAATCCAAAAAGTCAAATATTCTATTATTTAAACAACAATCAATTTTTCTACATAATCGCCATTTCCAACGATGCATTTTTGAAGATGTTGTAATATCATTTGTGATGGAATACCTGTTTGCAATTGTCACATGTATGCCTGTTCCCCGCCATCTCTTTGGAAAAGCTTTAAACCGTTTTTCAATAATGTTTTACCTCCTCGTCTGAGCTGAATCTCTTTGCGGTTTAATTTTCTTACTGGGTGTATTACCAAATGCGTAGAGGGTGTCAGGTAGATGTCCGGAAAGTATATCAGACATTAATTTCTAGAAAATTACAAAAAACATATTTTCCGTTTAAGTTTAGCTGTTTAGGGATCTAAAGAATTTTATTTTTTTGTTGACTATGTCTCTGCTGGGACCACAATAAATAACGTAACATTTTAACATTTTCTAACACCCTCCCTAAAGTCCGGAATTGGTACTCTGTGTATACATTTGTCCGAATTGCAAATTAGCTCTAAGGAGGAAGAGAAATATGGGATTTGACGTATTCTCAAGGACACATGGCTGTGCACACAAAAACGTAACAGTTTCCTCAAAAATGCATTAATTAATTGTTTTTAACTAAGGGAGATAGTAATATAGCAATATGGATGTTTTAGTGGTTTATAAAAATAAAAATATTCATTATAGGAAACAAAATTGAATTATTTAACATTTTTAAGTATTAATATTTTATTTACAAAATAATACCGTATTGTTTTTAAGGTCACATTTGACTGTTTAATTTTTAATAAAAATTAAAAACAGCTGTCTATTCAAGCATTCCTTGAAAAGTGTTTCGTATACAAGTGTGAGGTAAACTATGGATTTTTATATTGCATACAGTTGTACATGGTTTACATTATCACTTGTTGGGGGGATGATTAGGATTATTTTTTTTGGACAAGATGCAACTTCATCTCAGGCCTTCTTAAGATATTGTTTGGCCACCTATTCCGAAATATTTGCTTAAAACAAGATCAGGTGACT
>NW_027107763.1:635754-643459 GCF_000696795.3 Halyomorpha halys | reverse complement strand
TGGATAAATATAGTAAAGTAACTGAAAAAAAAAATACATTATTCATAATCTCAAACCATTTAAGGTACAAGTAATCTATACTCATGAAAAATATCAAGTATGAAATAATTCTGAAAGCAGTCTTACTATGAGTATATATAATAAATAACCAAAAAATGTTTAGTGTAAGAAAAGTAATCATAGTTTTTATTTAGTACTTGGAGTACATTTAACTATTTTGAATAGAATATTTTTTTTTGTCAGTTACGGCACCTCTTCTGAAAGGAAATAACTACTTGATTTCACTTTGTACTCGGTATTCATATACTTTTTATTCAAAATTTTTAACTAGATATTATTTGAGTTATGAGAATGAAATTGATTGCCAAATTACTCGAAATTCTTAAGTATGTAGTCTCTAAGTACAAGAAGTAATTTAAGTAATAAATAGGTGTAATCCTTTACAAGAGTACTTGATAATTGTATAATTGTATGTAATCAATCACAAGGGTAATTACAGTTGTTAAGT
The DNA here is from genome assembly GCF_000696795.3 of Halyomorpha halys. Lineage (NCBI taxonomy): Eukaryota > Metazoa > Arthropoda > Insecta > Hemiptera > Pentatomidae > Halyomorpha > Halyomorpha halys. Next base: position 642,951 of record NW_027107763.1, on the reverse strand, counting down.
ACGTATAAACTTTGTACTCAGTGCTTAACAATAATAGATCAATTATAAATAAAATGAATAAATTTCTATTAAACAAGTGATAAAACAGTCTCCCTGAGACTTTTTAAAATTAATATCAAATTATAGCTTCTCGACAAAACAAAAAATATTTATATCATAATTATGATGATACAAATATCGAATTATATCATCATTTTTTTATAATAATAATAATTTAGTGAAATAATCCATTGACTTCTTTTCATTTCAGAATTATTTTTTTCACTGTGGTATCCACTACTGCAAGTTGGCAAAAGTCTTGGAATCCTTGTGTGGGACTGAAAAAATAAGAAACTACTCGTAGATTCCGGTTACTACAACATATACTTCTCAAACGCCCTAAACTCCCAATTTTCCACATACACGATAATTATCAGATCTATTTGGACGTACGGAATTGAGCTTTGAGGTTCCATCAAAAACCATCCAATTCCTTCTACAATCCAGAATCCTTGGAGCAATCGTTTATGCTCCTTATTACTTCAAAAATATCCATAAAAACCTGAATATCCTATTTGTTGCTGATTTGGCCCGAATTAGATATGCCTCTATTGATTCCAAAATATTTACTAATACAAATCCAGTATTGTTATTATTTTATCCCGAACAAAACCTGTTAACCCTCGGAGGCGTCTGAATAGACGTACGCATGACTTCCATAGGTTCCTTCACAAGATATTATCATTTGTTCTAATTCGAAAGTTATAACATTTACTTATTGTATTTTATTATACTGTAAATTTCAATAAATATATATTTTTTTAAATTCACTGTAATTAAAGATACCTTTTTGTTACATAAGGATCTTCGTAAATAATAGAAGAAATAAGGAAGGGTTTCTTGCCCCTTCACATTACTGAAGAAGGAAAGAAACAGGGACTAAATAATAATACTTTTTAAAAACTCACGGGATCTATCCCTAGTTATTTTTTAAATTTTATTTGCTCATGACTAAAATTTATTGAGATTAACCTTATCCTAGGGGTTGAGCCGTGAGGATTGTTGAAATTGGAAAAGTGGTGAATGGTCAAAGATCGTGCGTTATTGGTTTGTGAGCTGGAACCAGACCCGGAGCCCAGAGTGCGAAGACTTATTGAAGATATCCTGGAGAGGGTTGACGGATCTCTTCAACAAACACTCGCTTCAGCTTTCATCGTGGAAAAATAAAACAGAGGCTTTGTGCCAAAGCTGTCTTGTAGAACAATAAATACAGAATTGAAGTAAATCGTAAATTGTATGGAACGGAGCCGAATGACGCACGTACAACCACATTTATTATTATCGAATACTAATAAAAAAGATTAAGGAAAACATTTTTTTAAGCCTCATGAAGCTCAAATTGTTTATATAATACTATATATAGACAGAAAAACTTGATTAACAAAAAGTTGTTCTGCGCAACGGTATTGGGTTGCTAAGTGCACTTACTTATACCAAGTTAAAAAAAAAATTTTTTATTCTTATAATGTATAATTTAAAATATATAATAGTAATACAAGATTTTTTTGTTAATTTATCCTCCTTCCTTATTATTCTACATTTTGTTTTTCATTGTTTATCTATATATCTATTTATAATTTTTCCCTTAATTTAATACACTCTTCCTATTTTCCTTGTTCATTAAACATGAAATACAATTAAAACATAAATAATGACAATCTTAAATAAAATAACAATATATATACTTTAAAATTCTATTGATTTTCGCAGGTAAGTACATTTAAATTAAAATATGTTTTTAAAAATATTTATTTATTGCTATTTACAGTTTATTTATGTATACATTATAATACATTTAGTAAATCTGATCTCCGTTAAATTGGAGTGTTGCAGGCGTGTAGAGAAACTATCCTTTAGCAGCTCTCTAATGACGTTTTACATTAGTTAGTCTCGTGGCCATCTTCTTTTCAGGCGCCTCGGAGGATTATCAGGAATGGAAGAGGATGCTAGGTTAAAAACTAGGGGGTTTGAGTGGTTAAGGAGTTTATAATGGAAGGAGTGATATCTGGTTCGGGCTAGTTCGGTTACATAGGGAACATTAAGGTCTCTATGTATGATTTTATTTGTTACAAATTAAAGAGCATTGAGGATTTTGGATTGTAAGGATTGAATACAAGAGGAATTCGAAGGTTTAGTGGAGCCCAAAGCTCAACTCCATATGTCCAGATTGGGCTTATTACAGTCTTTTGTAATGTGTTGGAAGTTTAGACCGTTTGTATAGTAAGTGCTGTAATAGTCGAAATCGGCGTGCAGTTTCCTGTCTTTTCAGTCTTGTGTGAGGATTCCAGGTTAATCATTTGTCCAAATGTAGTCCAAGGTAGCGGATTTGTTCGACAGGGGTAAGCGTAACATTATTATGAAACTGTAGGGCAGTCGGTAGGCTTACGACGAAGGGTAAAGGTGATTTGATGGGATTTGTTGGAATTTATCTTAATCCTCCAATTACGACACCATTCTTTGAGGGCTGTGATATGAGATTGGAGAGTTTGGGATACAATTAACGTTGAAGTCTCTCCTAAGCCCTCACGGAACTTTTCTTTAAGGAATGGGGTGCATTTTTCGTAAATTTCCTTCTTTTTCTTTCCACCTTATTTGGCCGGTCTAGGTCATTACTTTCGTATCTCACCAACGGATCTTGAATCATAGCTGACTTACCTATCTTAGGAAAAGAACCAATATTGACATATCGTGTGTATCTATTCTTATATACGCAATAGACCTCGTCGAAGCAGGCAAAATCTCTTCATTAAATCGTACTTTACTGGTATCGGTATGTTATGAGGATAGCGTTGTTGGGGCATTTCCCGAACACATGTGCTTGTGTATCAGATTGGTGTTACATTTGCGATAGAGGAACACAGCTTCTCTATCCTGTCCGCTGACACCTGGGACTCCACGTAGGGGTACTTAATTGATATTCAATTTCAGGGAATTGGACCATTTAGAACTCGTAAGTATTTTTTATCATACATAAACTTGTTCGCTTGCGGTGTCTCTTTGAAATGGCGTTCTCCAATGCCTCCCACCTGCAGTTGGTCTAATCCTCAAACGCGTTTTTACGCGGCGACTGCCGCAGATCTCTTGCGCTCCGACGTCCTTGATCAATGTCCAATCTATAAACATAGGATCCACACTTATGTAACATTTCGGTCATTCTATTGACCATTTTCAACATAACCTCAGTGGCAATATTATGAACCATTTTCAAATACATCATTATTGGTAGTATTTTTAATAATTTTTTACGATTAATAATATAGTAATTCATTATAAACTAAATTGTTATTAAGTGAAATATGTTTGATGGAGAAAAATTTACAATTTATTTACAGTTGTTAATTATTAGAAATTAAAGCCATGATAAAAAAAATGTCTACAGTGAAAAAATCTAGGAATTAGCAGAATGTTAAATACAATAGGAGTATCTATGATCTTTCGTTTAATATGTTAAAGTGAGTTAAAAGGAGAATGTTGTGTTAATTGGAAAAATATTTCCTTCCTTCTGAGGATGTTAAAACGAAATAACACTAAACATGTTTGAGAGCAGGGTTTGGCGGTTTTAAAACCCGGTTTTTTGGAGAAAATTATGAAATTCGAAAACCGTTTTTTTTGTAGAAAATATTGGTTTTCAATGTATGAATAACACTTAAAAAGAATTTGAAAATGAAAATGTACCAGATTGATGAAAACACTGTTGCAAGCGATTTGGTTCTTGGAATCATATCGGTCCGATATGATTCTACGAAACGGTGTGTTTTGTCAATTGGATGAATTAATTTATATTTTATATCAGTTTGTCTTCTGGTTTATTTATGTACAGTTCATAAAATCATTTGTTGAGTGCCATTGATCGATATTTGATTTAGATATTACAATTATTATACAAAATGTAAGTAAGTAACATATTTTAATATTATAAAAATATAAATTTTTATTTATATTTTTTATATCTTTGTAGTCCTAAATGTGAGACTAAATAATTCCACACTATTTCAAAAGAGTAGAAAAAGAAAAAGCCTGTTGTATTTATTGAAATAAAAGGCTTACTTGAAAGCAGTCTACATAATCATTTGAAAACAGTGCACGTAAAAAAGAACCAAGAAAAAATCATCTGATGCCGGCCGAGTTTACAAGCAAGTACACAGCCCTGTATTCTTAACTTTGTGAAAAGGACTAGTTTAGAAGAAATTGTATCAAAGCTTGCTGCATTGGATGGACTATCTATTAATTGCATAACAAATAGCTCCTTCATACGAGAGGCATTGCAACAACGAAATTATTGCTTACCACAGAATAATTCTAGAGTTACGAATCTTATTTATAAGTTTTATGAAACTATAAATGAATTAAATTGTAATGAGTGTATAATAATTGAGTCCTTTACTGCCCCTACTAGGGTAATGTAGTTATGAGGAAAAGTAGGTGGTATATACTTGAGTACGTATGCTTGAACCTTTGTATCTATCTTAAGAGGTAACACCTAAGTGGATTCCGAAAATTCTAATTCAACCTACATTACACAGAGTGTTTTATTTGTTATTAAATAATAAAATATTATAGTATATATTGAATAAAATAATATAACTATTAAATAATAATATTATTTCATATATAACCACTAAATTCCCCCACTCCCTCACCTTGTTTATACGATGGGCCCGCCTCAAACTCATTCCTTAGCTCTCCGTCATTGAGGAACGAGGATTTCCTATTTTGTTCACTATTTCTCTTTTTTCTTGCCATTTGATTTATTCTTATTTCCTTTATTATCCCTCTTTTAGTGCTTACTGATATATTTCTCTTTTATCTCCTTTTTATTTCCACTTTTATTTCCACTTTTATTTATTGTCTAATACTTTTTTGTAATTTTTATTTGTTTATACTTTTGAATGTATATCTTATTTCCATTTTCTATAATTTACTTTTTTTCATTTTTATATAAACTTTCACATTTTAAAAATAATTTTTAGCCATGCATGAGTTTACTTTTATTTCATGTTATCTATTATCTTCATTTGTTACATTATTTTAGCTTTTTTCAAGCCCTGACGAAGCTCTGCAAAATGGGGCGAAACGTGGGTTCACAATAAATATTTTAATTACTCTTTGAGTTCTTTTGATCGCTCCTGAACCATCATCCTTTTATAAAATTGAAAAAAAAAATATTGAATTTGAGCTTTATTGAATGATATATTTAGAGTCTACTTCTATTTCATCCTCTGATCATCCTGTCCATCCGACCGTTTCTTCTAATATTTTGATAAACATTTTTATAGCTATTTCATGTTTAAATGTCGGTGAAAGAATTTGAAACATGAGAAAACGGGTTCATTTGCCTTATATGCCTGAGCCAGGTCAATGAAGCTGTCCTAATTTGTAAATATTCTGAAATTGAGAACATAAATTGGTGCTAAAGATGGAGATATAATTGAAATAATTTTAATTTGGTTTTAAATGTGATTAAAGAGATTATCCTTAATCAACAGCAGTCGCTAGAGTTTAATCATTGGCCAGTGTTCAAACTAGCGATAGTTTCGATGATACAGAAGGTATAAATAGTGCCTCTGAACTATTTGGTACCCTAGTTTACTTTATTTTTGTTTTTTTCTAATTTGTACTTAGAACAGCTGTAAATTTAAACTTCAATATACTCAAATTTCCGTAATTAGCTTTCCGTAGACATTAATAGATTTATGAATATTTCATAAATCTTTTAATGGCTAAAACTATCAATATATTTTTAAAACTATCGACCAATCCAATTCCAATTTTCAACCAGCATCTAGTTCAAGAAAACTTAACAAGGGTCTGAAAAGGGCGTCAAAACAAAATAGAAGTATGGAAAAATTCCAAGAGAAATTTCATAAAACAAGAGAGAACCTGTGTCCATCAGTCACGGTAGTGGTCTCTGACAGAGGATCCCAGGCCAACGCCAAACCTCTCGCCTCTGCCTCAAATTTACCCAGACTTCTAGCGTTACCTTTACAAAAATTGTCTTCATTTCACGTGTCCATCTCAATTATTTTATTAGCAGACGCTTTCAGTTTATGTATACGCAGAAAAAAAAATCGCCTTAATTGAACAGAACTAGACTGACGGGCCAAAATGTTACTCATGACCTAAATACACAGAACTCGAAAAAATTGTAATGATATTTGGAGCCACGTTAGATTAGAAATTCTGGTATTTATTGCTCTTGATGATGCGATAGATGTTTCAGGCAAAATGTATTCTACAATATTTTGTGCGAGCTATATTTATTGTGTATTAAGCATATAGATAATTGATTTCTTGATTGTTAGTATAAATATAATTCAATGATTAGAATAATTGGGATTGTACATTATTAGTGTAGTTGTAATATAATTTTGTTTTATTTATTCATAAATATTAAAATATTCCTTGTTCTCCAGCTATAAATTGTAATTGTGATGCTTTGAGTACATTCATACCATATATAAAACATTATACATTAATCATAAATTAAATAAGTATTTGTATATATATAATTCTGATGAAAATAGATAGGCGATTGCTAAACAATAGTTTATTACAAATCAATGGTTATCAAACTAGAAATACTATACTACTTACCTAAAACAATAGAATTGAATAAAAGTCCCTTTCGACAGTTTTTTATTGAATCTAATAGAAATAATTGAATAATTGAAAGTATCTTTATAAAGTTATAATTTTAAACAAAAAGCTAATTATTTGAAAACAACAAATAAACATGTTTTGTAATCCTGTTATGATAGCTCACCTATGGAACGCTGGAAGGGCTCGAATGTAGGAGCAGCACAAATACTTAAATTATGAATATAATTTACAATATATATATATATAAATAAACAAATAATTAAATAAATGTAAATTCAGAATAATATGAACAGAAATATGTACATAAGTAAATAAAAATAAACTTTCTAATATGTACAATTACACTTTCACTAAACCTGTACTAGTACAACCCAGGGTTAGGAGTTGAATACTATTACTAACATCGGTTGTGCAAGAAGGTGATTGTGCTCTACCGCCAGATTTTTACCCCATTAAGGGTATCCACTTTAAAGAGGCTTGGTGGACCCCGTAGGGCTCCCACTCGTGGCTATAGTGAAATAGAAAATAACTACCACAGCCGGATTCGAATACGGGTCC
>NW_027107763.1:634676-635114 GCF_000696795.3 Halyomorpha halys | reverse complement strand
GCTCTCTCACTTTGGTAGCCCTGATCCACCCCCAGTCTATCGGCACATGCCGCGATTTCGGCTTCGTAATTCAATGTACACTGGAATAGGGCATCCGGAGCATTCCACAGTCGCTGGGCAATGGACCAATGCTGCAGTGGAGCTTCCCATTGACCCCTGGGTGCGTACAGCATCCCCGACGAGGTGTTAGTAGGAAGCTCAATGACGGCCTTGATACTCCTGCGGATATTGGTATCAATGCCCTCCTTGGACGTATCTTTGTAAGGGGAGTAGTCTGGAGAGGGTAAACAAGGCCCAGGAACAGGTTTTATGCCGTGTACGGGGCTTCGGGGTTTCTAAGGCCGACTAGGGGTTCCCCGTACACGGTGTTATTTTGAAATTTATTCATATATTAATGTAATATATGTATCTGTATTTATATATTTATATTATGTATTT
>NW_027107763.1:622679-634626 GCF_000696795.3 Halyomorpha halys | reverse complement strand
CACTTTAAAGAGGCTTGGTGGACCCCGTAGGGCTCCCACTCGTGGCTATAGTGAAATAGAAAATAACTACCACAGCCGGATTCGAATACGGGTCCGTGGAATTTGTCGCACTGTGCCTTACCAATAAGCTACCCCCTCCCACATTATATTATCCCTATAATATGTATATTGACAATTGAAGTGATGAGAAAAAAAATTCTAGGAGAAAAGCCGGGGACGTTGAGTAGCTTTTTTTTTCATTCGATCTCCAGATTTTACGTCGCTTGAAACGTGATTTTGAAGAAGTCTAATTATTCCCGATAACTTTTTTGCTTTCGGGGAACCATCTAAAATGGTCCAGTTTTCTTCTCAAAACTCTCTTAAAAATTATTTCTACCTTTATTATGCAAACTCCTAATTGCTTTATAGATATTTCATAATGGGTATCAATAATGATAAAAAATAAATAAATCGAATTGATATTTAGAATATAATGTATTTTATAGGGCAATGGATGAAATGCCTTCTCTCGTCCCTTCTAGGTCGGAAGATTCTCCCACCCTCCTAATGATAATCTGTCGTATAATTGGAGAAAACATATTTTTGAAAGAAGTAAACAAAGGACGCTCACTTCTGTCGCTGGCAATATGTTACGCTCCGTTTGGTCAGAATTCCTCATCCTAGTGTGTACTGTTATCCACCCATTTCCATTCCCCTCAATATCATCTGTTATATGACGCTCGACCCAATGGTATGACGGGATGAATTGGTCTCAGTGTGAACATATGAAGTATATAACTTGCCAGTTTTGCTTATATCATTCACCAAGTATATGTGAGGAGTTTTCATTGAAAAGTTGATATATCCACTTCTACAACTTAAATGTTTTTTTTTTTAAATATTGTAATTCTGCACTACTCAAATTTTTTCAAAATCTCGACATAGTGATAATGAACAATCAGATCCGGAAAGATTGGTATTTTCCATTCGAATCGAATTTATTAATTTTTCTTTTTTTCTCCTTTATTTATTCATAAAATGCTTTAATATTTTTGCATTAATACATCGCATGTATTATCCCAGGGGTGCGTAGTTGATATTTAGTTTCAAGGCGTCCGCCCATCCTGACCCCGAGAGTACCTGAGTCTCACATACATATTTATTAGCTTTCGAACACCTTTAGCCACCTGCAATTGGCCCATTCTTCGAAAGCATTCTCCCGAAACGATTGCCGTTTAGCTCTCTCACTTTGGTAACCCTGATCCACCCCCAGTCTATCGGCACATGCCGCGATTTCGGCTTCGTAATTCAATGTACACTGGAATAGGGCATCTGGAGCATTCCACAGTCGCTGGGCAATAGACCAATACTGCAGTGGAGCTTCCCATTGACTCCTGGGTGCGTACAGCATCTCCGACGAGGTGTTAGTAGGAAGCCCAATGACGGCCTTGATACTCCTGCGGATATTGGTATCAATGCCCTCCAATATCTTGGACGTATCTTTGTAAGTGGAGCAGTCTGGAGAGGGTAAACAAGGCCCAGGAACAGATACTGGTTGACAATTTTGATCTTTTGTTCCGGTTTGAGAAGGCATGAGCTCACCAGTTTATCAAGGTTATTAGTTAGCTTTTTCAGCACCTCTCCTCCAAATACTATTTCTTCTGAGAATGTACATCCCAGATATTTGATGGTGTCCTTGGCTTTTGCCGTTTGACCTCTGTATTCTCAAGGGAGAGCTTTGTTGACCGCAGTTCTCCTTTGCCCATTATGATACCCAGAATTTTCTTTGCATTTATTGCCAGACCAATCTCCGCGAGCAGCCTCTGGACATTATTTATTATTCTTTCCGCAGAACCCCTGTCTCGCGCCGTTACAGCCTGATCGACCGCGAACCCTGTGAGCACTACACTCCCTTGGTCACTTTTCAGGTCGTATCCAAACTTGTTAGCAAACTCCTAATCACAGAGTTCGCGGTAGAAATGATCGATTGCTGGGTTGAACAGCGGAGACGACAAGGACCCGCCCTGAGGCACCCCCCGCAAGACACTGATCTGGCTAGTCGTGTGTGTTCATATCTTTATCTTATTTGTGGTTAGGAGAGCCGCAATCACATTTGTGAGGTCGGATGGCACACCTCTTACCTCCAGCGATCTCACTATGTGTCCATGACCTTTTGACGTTGGTTGTCTAAAGCACCAACCACATCTAGAAAAATTACCGCACAATCTTTTTTCCTATTGCTACATGAGTTCCCGGCAGACCTTTGATGAAGCCCCTTTGAATTTTGCTGAAGGTGACCTGTTTTCTCAACTCAGTATCCAGAATCTTTTCGATGATTCGCCGCACAATCGAGTATATCGTTATTGGCCTCCAGGAGGAAATACTTTCTGGGTTTCCTCGGGCGTATAGGCTCTGGTACATACCCCACACTCAGGATGATGTATTTTATTGTGCGGACCAACGCACCTGTGGGGATGACCACCCGACTATCTATGGACATCAATTTTGGCTTCGGTGCACATGCCTCATAATCCGCACGTTTGAGGAGATTTTATTTTTCAAAGAGGCTTCTGAAATGTTTCTCAACGTCGACTATCTTTAATGGGCATTGCTTGGGAGCGTCGGTGTTCATTATGCTCTGTACCACTATTTTCCGTCTATTGTAATAATTGTATTGAGGTAACTCTTAGTGGCACTGCTCTTGCTAAAGGTTTCTGTCTGTCTGGTTAGCTCTCTGCGGATTCGACACCTTCCCCACACCCTTGTCGGCCATTTCGATTTTTTTTTTCCTCATTTTATTGAATTTTATGGCAGGGTCCCACAACTTTAGTTGCGTAGGACTTTTGGTTTTTTATTTAGGCCCTTCACACCCAAACCATTTTACGAGACTAGGTTTTATGGACTCAGGGGACCTATTTCGAATTCAACATTTTTCACGATCCCAATACTTTCTCGTAGTATGTTATTGTATTTATAATATCTTGTTATATATTTCGTATATAGATTAGTGAAAGTATCTGATCTGATAAATGTTATTTTGATTGTAATAATTTTTCTGAAGATCGAAAGGGTCATCGCAAATGTATTTTATGAAGAGTTAACCCTACTAAAAATAAAAAGAACATGACTATAAGTGAAAAAATAAAAGAGACTCTATGGTGACAACAGGAAGGTCCGTTAAAATAGAGGAGATTATAAACATTATATAAGAATAGAAATAGTATATACGATAAAAGGAGCTAAACAGAATTTCAAATATTTCGGGCTACTTTTACTGGAGAAACAGAAATAGATTGGACTGAGAAAATAAACATTCAGCAGAGAGGATCTACACCTGGAGGTTCACATAAATAAGAGAGACAGAAGTCCTAAAAGAGAAAAAGAGAGCTGCACAACACATCGATAGCGACTTTGTATAAATCAAGGATACCAAAATGGTTGGTTATGTTCCATTGAAGAAACAGGTTTGGAAATTCAAGGATTAGATATAGTTTCTGTATAAGACGTAATTATACTAGAGAGGATAATAAAATTAGGAAAACAACTAAGGAAAATTCCAGGAAGAACTTAGGAGAAGAAAATGGTGTACGTACGCATTTGCAGCTCGACATAGTGGCTGACTAATGTGAAGGTGGAATTTTCAGGTAACCTTACACTCTTCAATGTTAGACTCATCGAGTGCCCATTTGTCCAACTTGGAGCTACCAATGTCTAGTGTTGATAATAAATAAGTCTTTTCGATCATTCTACCCAACGTTGCAGGAAATATTTATAGTAAGCTGTAGCTTAATACAGGCTGCTGTGTTGCGATATATCGCAACAATCGCGAACATAATCATATTAGTAATTGAGATGAAACTTCTTAATGATTTATCTCAAAGTCAAGGAACTTGGTAAAAAAAATACACCGTTTTTTTTTTTTTATTTTAGGCGCTTTTTAAATATTGCTCGATTTATCAATTTTAAGTCTCCCCTTCCCGCTTTAAGCAAATATTTCAAAAGTTATGTAGGACAGTCGCTTCCTGGGGGTTATAGTGGGGCGAGTCCGGTCAGGAAGGATTGTCTTTTAATATTATTTGTCATTTATATGTCATCGCTTGAATCGTTGAGAGCGGTGTATAATAAAAATTAATTTTCATAAAATCATATTTATTTAATTAATTACTCAAAAGGGCTACTCACATGAGATTATAAAAAAAAAAGTACACCATAATGTCCTTGAAAGGATTAAAAGACGCATGAGGAATTAAGGAAATGATAGAAGTTATTAAAATGGAACGAAATGCTGTGATGGAATTCACTTCAAACGCCTGGAGAACTAAGGCAGTTGAGTAGCCTTTGTAATGTCATTTGTAACCGCTGACCCCGAAAATCCTCTTTGAAGATATGACCTACGAAAGGTTCTATCTCAGTGCTTTGGGCCGCAAAATGCCAATTCAGAACTACTTAACGCAAATACCTAGTAGTCAACATTTCACATGCTTTGATCAACCGTATACAATAAGGGTTATCATCATTCTTTTATTTTTATAGAAAAAAATAAATCTGCACACATGAATATTTTAAAATTTGTTTTAGCCTTGTTACTGTCTCGGAGTACATTATGAGGAGAGTGGGCAATATATAAAATATAAAATACACAAATGACTGTAGGGAAAAGGTAATCCTATTATAATAAAAAAACTAGTACAGCAGTAAACCGAAAAAGGACACTTTTTTGATTTTCGGGATGTTAAAAGTGTTAGTAGAATAACTTAATAGAAGAAAGCTTTTAGAAGTAAAAACGATATTTAAAAACCTAAAAATGCAATCAATCAGAAAACAAACACAAATAATTTAAGTCCCGAACTGTTAAATAAACTGAAAAAATAAGAATTTTTTAAAAAATATGTTTATTTACCTAAAAAATACAAAAAATGGATCTCTTTATTTAATTAAAAACATATAGACAATGGAAAAATGTATGTATACGTACCTATAAATGTATGTAGATAATGAGAAAGCTGACTATCTCGCTACAAACGGGACTGAGCACCCTTCTATAGGACCAGAACCATTCCTTGGCATTTATGAAAGGCATCACCGAAAAGAAGTTCTTGTCTGGGCATGGAAGATAGCAGGTATGGAGTGGAGGCAATGTATAGGGCTAAGACAGGGGAAGATACCAGTAACTAAACCCTCTACATATATAGCTAAGTGGCTGCTAAGTCTGAACAGAAATGAACTCCGATTCTAATAGGACTTAAAAGACATCGTAAGATTTGTGAAGTAGTTCGCGATGAAACCTGCCGCTTTTGTGGACAGGCCCCGGAAACTGCCCTACATTACATAACAGATAACGCTATGCATCACTAAGATATAGGCCTCTAAGATCTGATAGAATAATAGAAAATGAGGCTTTCTCTATAAATTGGGGGCCCCTTTTAAATTTTATTAGACAGTCAAAAAGGCTCGTTATAGAGGAATAAATATTATATAAAAGAGTCATTCCATTGGTCTGCCTTGAGGTTGGCAGAAATGACCAATAGGCCCACTTGCCGGACCTGCACTCCTCATCATTACCAGTACCAGTACAAGTAATAGAAGAGAGCTTTTAGAAGTCATAAAAATATCTAAAAACCTAAATAGTTCAATCCATCAGAAAAGAAACACAAATAATTTAAATGTTAAATGTGTAACATTAAATTATATATTGTAGATGAAAGAAAAACAACATCTACAGCTGTCGATTAATACTTATATTGGTGTTTATGAAACAAAATAATTTTAATTAAGTTTTTGAGGAGCAAAAAGTGGAAAAAAGTTTGAAAATGGCTGAAGGTAAAAAGCCCAACACCAAATTTCTAATAAAATATTTATATCTAAAAAATAAAATGTCGATCATTCTGATTGGTACTTAATAATTTAAATAATAAATTTTAATTCAGGTGAGTAAAATTTACTCATATTTGCGTTGTAGGGTTAAGGATGGTGTCAGCACCAAATGTTAAAAACTAAAACTTATTAAAAATTAAGAAAATTATATATATTACCAATAGTGAATAACCCATATTCGACTTAAGATGAACAAGCTAACTGCCAATGTAAGAGGCTGATCCAATAGATGACAGACTCCAGGAGCCAGCATTGGAGAAAAACAGGGTTCCAGGCTGTCCTTTTGGTGAGCAATCACATTTGGAGTCAGGCCAAACTTAGTCCTTTGGGATTTCCTACTGTTGTTATTTCACATTCAGATTAACGTATAGAAAGTCGGAAAAATAAATAATGCATATGACTGCCGATAAGTAGATAAACGTTTTATATTTTAACTCGTTAAAGATTTTATTTAGTAATGAAATAGCTATGTGGTTCAAAGCAAAATTGTTTTGTCATTTTGAAATGAAAAATTAATCTTCATTCTGGGATACTTGGTCCCCTAAGTATAATGTAATGTAGACAATGTGAGTAGTATTAGTCTGGTTACATCATGTCAAGTTAAATTAAACAATGATAATTATATTAATAAAATAAGAACATGTGGTAAAAAAGAAATGCATAAAGATGCAAGGTTGCCTGTAAGGTTAGGTCTAACGAACGTATCTTTTTAGCAACAAGTTATGTATTTCAAAAGTATTATTATAAATATTTAATTCCTAAAACTATAACCAATTAAATATAAAGTTGAAGTCATTTTATAAGAAACTATTAAATTTAAATTAAAGCTTGTATTGTATATTTAGTATAATATAGTAATGTTATTTTAACCTAGTTTCATAAAGTGGAACACATTAGAAATAGATAAAATTGATATGTAAAAGAAAAACTCACATGCGACCGATGACGTCATGAATTACCCAGCAAAAAAAAAAAAATCAATTTTAGCAAAACCCTCGAAATCTAGCAACTATTATTATCTTTCAAAACTGATATAGGACTGTCCCTCTCTTGGGGTCTTAGTGGGGCAGGTCCGGGAAGGATTGCCTTTTTTGTGCTATAATTGTCTATTTGAAAAGTCAAAAACTACTTTCATAATGAAATTTTTATATTAACTAACTAAATGAAATTTGTGAAATCTTAAATACGGCTTCTTTTGATTTTCAGCCATATTCCAAAAAAGAATTAATAAATACTGAATTTTTGTTTTTACTATTTTAGAAAGAAATACTCTACTTTTTCTTAACTTTAAAATAACATCATGAAAAATAGAACTTTTTACAGGGCAACAAGTTGGGATTCAGACTAATGATTAGAGGAATACCTGTAGTACTTGGCTAACGCAAGTTTTTGGGAGCATTTGACAACTGTAGCATTGAAAACATTAAAGGTTTAGATATTGATTCTACCAGCCCTGCTTCTCATAATTTAGATTTCAAGGAAAACTCCACTCCAGTTATTCTTTAACTTGAATATTATTTAATTGAATACTCTACTTTTACAATCTCCCCTTCTCAAGTAGCCGCTCATTATTTTCAACAAACCCAAAAATAACCAGGGTTCAAGTGTTGCTTTTTTTAAAACAAGAATTATTGGATCAGTAGTTTTTGAAATATTGATAACCTACTCCAAATACAATATTTAATAAATGAGAATTCTTTTATTTTGCAAATTAAAATTGAAAAAAAAGTCAAGAAATAAAACAAAATGTCATGATAAAAATAAAAAAAAATAAAATCATTTTAATTACTAAAACATTTATTTTAAACAGTTTGAAAAAAAAAAAATTATGCAATTTTCAAGATATACTATTCATATTAAAATTATTTTATTTTTTTCTAAAAACGAATACTCCTATGATTTATTTGATGCTCAACAGTGGGGCAGAACTTAGCTATAACTAACGACTTAAACCTAAACTAGCAGTAGTTACATTGGAAACTAAAAACTAACTGGTTAGTTGTTATCTCTTTGCTTAGAGCTAAATAAGCTATGATCTGAAACCAGCAACTGATTTTTAGTTATGAAGCGTTAGCTATAGCTAAAACTAACAATTAGTAAGCTTTATCTACACTTTCGACTACAAAATAAAAATTATTCTTATAATAATACAGTACAAGTACAGACTTTATTTTAACTTTTCTTATTTCTCACATATGGCCGTTTTTATGTTTTCTCTGGTTTTGTGATGAAGAGCTTGCTTATTGATTTATTATAACATCTCGGAATTCTAACATATTGGGGTCCCTTCATATGTTTTAGGAGATGCTTAGAATGAAAATGAAATCGATTTTAAAATCACCCAATTGCGTATCGATTTATTATATGGATAATGTTAGATAACCTTTTTGGATATCTAACATATAGTGGTCTCTATATACGTTTTTGGAGGAACTGAAAATAATAAATAATCGATTTCATGATCGCGAGCTTAATAATTGATTTATTTCAATTTTTCGGATTTATAGTATATTAGGGTCTTTTAATGTGCTTTTGGAAATGCTGGAAATGAAAATGAAATCGAGTTTATGATCGTGCGCTTACAAATCGTTTTATTTCAACTTTTTTCGGATTTCTAATATATTGGGGTCCCTTAATATGTTTACAGGGATAATGAAAATGAAAATTAGCATATTAAGGGGCCCCTATATGTTAGAAATTCGAAAAGTTAAAATAGATCAATTCAAAAGGACGCAATCATAAAATCAATTCTATTTTTATGTTCAGCACCTCCGAAATCTAATAAAGGGACCATAATATGTTAAGGTAACCATTAATAGGGTTAAAAATTAGTTATCAGTTTTTTCAACAACTAAAGATAATTTTAATTAGTTTTAGTTGTCATGTATCTATAGCTAAAATAGTTTTTGGTTGACTACTTCAACTAACAACTAATTTAGCTGTAGCTAACCATTCATAACTAAATTAGTTGCATTTTTTAGCGGAACTGATTCTATCAACTATTATTAGTTTGTATCTTAGCTAGGTAATGCCCAACTCAGATGCTCAAGAAGCTTTTGTGATTTATTGCTCTTGAAATAGATTTTTAAGTTGAAAATTTTAAATAATATCTTTCTTTTACATTATTTACTTTAAAGAAATAATCCTATATAATTTGTACCTATCTCCAGAGACAAAGAGAGAAAAATAATTTATTGTTGGCCAAATTCATTGGGTTGCCTCATACACAGCATACTTGTAACTAGTAAACAACATTTTTTTTTTAACGAGCATTGTTAATTTTTTTATCAATACAATCATTAAAATGAAACCTAAATTATTTATAATTATCGACTAATAATAATAATATAAACTGACAACAACAATATAAGATGCTAAAAACAACATAATACTAAATTTATTAACAACTATAAAAATCTGCAATGTTGAAATAAAGAATATCGTGAACAAGGCTTTATTAAACTAAATTGAACACACGCATAATGAATAACTGGTCGTGGCTATAAAAATTTAATAAGAACAGAGACTTATTCGAATTAGATTTGCATGCATTTATATTCATCAAAATATAAAACTGTAAATATAATTTTTTTTAATGACAAACGTGTTTTAGATATTTTAATTAATAGCAACATTCATGAGCGTACCCAGCGAGGGGCAGGGGTGCAGCCGCCCAAGAAGTAAGAAACAAAACTATCAATTTAATAAAAATTTATTCTTTTCAAGCTAATAATTGTAATGGGTAATAAGTAACAAAGCAGTGCTATAATTATTCGTAATTTTCTTAAAATTTTGGTTTCATTCACGTTTTCGTGCTGAAATGTTACAACCAAAATCAGATGTATTTCGCACAATAACCCGAAATTCTTCAAAACGCCTTTTAAATTTAAACATTATGAAAAGATTCATTTAATATGAATGTCAATATTCACATTTCATCATTAAAGTTGTCAGAAAACATATTAATTTATTTAATATACCCATATCCTAAATAATGCATAGCAATGAAAATCTTTTGACAATAATATCTCCTTCAAAAATAGTTAACGGAGATAACTTTTTAATGATTTTTTTAATTTTTTGTTTTATTTAAGTGTACTAATATCATTATTTTTTGCTATTAATTTTACTTTCCTCTTTTATTAAGAAGCATTATTCTTATCTATTTATTTTATTATTATTTTTTTTTCTTTTAATAAGAACATTTTATATAGTTAGGTGTATCATTTGTATGACTATACCCCCTCATAATCAACTGTTAAAAAATATATATAATATAAGTTATATCAACCATGTAAGGCCCACCAGGCCGATCTGGTATAAAAATAAAATAAAAAAATGATTTTTTTTCCTTTTTAAGATCCCTATCCATATTTTCAGTTAAGACACTTAATCAGAAATGAAATTTTGAGATGATTTCCAATGAAAAGATTTACGGATGATCCATCATGATGGACATACGTAAGAAATGCTTTTTTTTGTGTATAAAAAAATTACAATGATAAGAAAAATAATTACACGGTTAGTCATCTAATGAGAGAAAATCTCAAGAGACGCTGATTGCAGGTTAAGCGCAAAAAAAAAAATAAATAAAACAAAATACAGAAAGAAAGGAAAGAGTCAGTATTTTATTATTATTATTATTATTATTATTACATTAATTATTATTATTATTATTGAATAATAAAAAGCAGGTAAAAGTTTTGCAGTTATCATACTACAATATGCCTTAACACTGGATTTGAAAACTGTGGATAACTAGTAAACATGGAATAAACTGAACATAAAAAAAAAACTTATCTGAATTGACTCAGCCCAAATATTAATGCTGAAACCCATCTTCACAAGTGTTACCAACCCAGCTAAAAAGGTTTCCCTCTAGAAAAGGTGAATGAAAAGAATTTATGCCTTTTATAGAAAAAGCTTTCCCCCTCGCCTACATGAAAGAGTTCCTGCTATTGGACCATTTTTTATATAATGCTTCCTTCTGTCAAAATTCCATTTAATCTTCAGTCATTCTAATCTAATCTCCAAAAATAAATGTTTTTTTTCACTACAAATGAATTTTATACAAAAATCATTGGAAATAAGTAAAACAGCCTCAGAAAACCAACGCTGTTTACAAGATCATGGGTTCACAACGGGCCAACTCATGCATTATTGTTTATGATGTAAAAGTTCTATAGAGTTGGTAGTCACCGAGCGTGTCAGTGGGAATTTACACGGCTGCCTGGTTCGGAGCTGTGCTTTTGATATCTTACTAAGCAAGCAAACATTTATTTCCTCCTGGCCCCCTGAAACATATATTGGCAGACATGTAATTTTGAGATATTAAGCATTTTTCAGAAGTTTTATATTTATTTTTTTATTTTTTTAGAATATAGGGGTTTTTAGAATGTAATAATAGTTTTTTTTTGTTTGGTTTTTTAAATTAGTCTGTTCCAAGCACATTTAACTAGATTAAAGCACTTGAACTTAATGCACCCAATTATTAAATAAATATTTTCTTTAATAAATACAATCTTGATGAGAAGATAATGCTTTTTGGCTCTCAATGATCAATATCCTCAACCAATTAGCAGACTCATTTGGAACTTACTAGTTATGATGTTATTATGTTTTCGATTTTTGGTATAATACAAACTTGGTACCACGTCAAAAAGTATAATTAATTGTCTCTATCATGGAAAAGTTTGAGCAGTGATAACACACGAATTAGCCCACTAGGAAAAAGAACTTCCAAATAATTGTAGAATGGTATATTATTTAAATAATTAGGTCATTCAATCATTAAAATATATAGTAAATTAATAATAAAGTCATTTAATATAAATCAATAAATATTTAAGTCATTAAATCATACGGCATAGTATTTAAATAATTATGTCATTAAATTATATAATAGTATATTACTTAAATAACGAAGTAATTAAATTATTTAAATAAATGGTATATTATTTAGATATTGAAGTCATTAAATTATTTAAATAAACTGTATATTATATAAATAATTATGCCATTAAATTATAGAATGCTATATTATTTAAGTCACTAAATTATTTGAATAAATTGTATATTAATTAAATAACTGAGT
>NW_027107763.1:620094-622372 GCF_000696795.3 Halyomorpha halys | reverse complement strand
GTGCAGTATCTGTGCTTAAAAGAAAACTTTTCAAGTGCTTATTCGATAGTTAAATTGCCTACAAAGATCTTCATAGGACCGACATTAAAGAAAATATTATATCTTAACCAAAATCCTGTTGGTTGTCATACCAGATATTTTATTATGTTCTTTCCTTGTGAAATAAATTCAAATCATAAAACATAGTGTAATAATTTGCAACTTGTTGGGGTACTACGCATCTTAGTTTCAAGTAAAACGTATAATTTTGTGAGAGTTAAACATTTATTTTTCTTGAACCGAACTAAGGACTTGGGTACCAAGGACTTGATCGGTACTAAGGACTTGAGGTTTGGAAGCTATTTGAATGATGGAAAAGGCGAAATTCTACATGACTAGATCACTTGTTCCTTCTTTCCACACTAGTGATCCTATGAAGGTTAATCATCCAAATCATTCCGAGTCCGTAAAGATCTTCTTTGCCTTATAAACAGCTGATCACATAGCTCAATTGTGGAAGGAGATGCAATTCGGAACTGCCCTTTTACTTATTAAGGGGAGGAATCTTGTGAGACCTGTCCCTTTGCCTCTGGTTTGAGGGGAGATGCTCACCAGGCCTATAACTCATCCTTTAACCGACTGATTCACCAGCAAATTAAACACAATTTACTTTTGGTCAATTTTAGACTAAACGCCTGTCTTCTTGTAACATATTTGGACGCGTGGAGTATATGTTTCACAATCAAAATAAAAACAGGTTTTAAATATTTTTCTTCTTTATTGTTCAAATAAAATAATTTATATCCAAGTTAAGTCTCAAAACACTCTTTATTATTGCTTCGAAAATCCAATCCGTTTCGGCCAATTCGGCCATCCTCAAGGACAATCTATTACATAACATATTTTATTATACATTCATTTTTAATAAACAACATATAAATTACCAAACTTAAATATAAATTTACACCTCACATCTAATAATTTAAAAAATACAACTACAACCAAAACAAGAATGACTTTGATTACAATAATTTTACATAAAGGAAATAATACGTTCAAAAGAAAAATACTTGAGTATATCTATCAGAAAACATTAATTCCACGGTGAATTTTAAAACAGACTCAAGAAATTTTAACCTGCACTATGCAGAGATTTAAGGCAAAATTAATTTATAAAAAATGTGGGTAAATTTCGGGTTACTATATAAAATTAGTTCTGATATGGATATCAATAATAAAAAAAATAGAATTTAGACAAAAATACACTTTGAAATAAACCGTGTAGAGATATTATAGGCTGACCAGAGCGTAAGGAATGATTTTGGTAACAGCGTTTAATATAAAATTAATTATGTTAATTTAATATAAGCTAAGGTAGAATAAAAAAATAAAGAACGAATAAACATAAGCTAAGGCATGCTTATTAATAAATTAATATGATTCCCCATTGTTTCATTGTTTTATAGAGTGATTTGACGGAAATTAATGACCTGGGCAGAATAACCTGTAAAAAGTATTTAAATTATTAGATGTAAGATGTAAATTTATACTTAAGGTAGGCAAATTTATGTAAAATTGTTAAAAATTAATGTATAATAAAAGCTGTAATTTAGTAGATTGTCCTTGAGGATGGCCGAATAGACCGACTTTTAAAGAAATACTAAAGAGTCTTTTGAGAGTTAACAACGATACAAATTATTTAATTTAAACAATAAAAACCAGTCTCAACAAAGTGAAAAGATTATATATATTTTTCTTCTATTAATCACAAATTATTATTATTATTTTTTTTTTGTGTATACAAACTATAAACGTAGTCGAGCTAACTAGTAAGTTTTATTTAAAGTTATTTAACATATTCCTTAATTGATTTATTTTTTCTTCAATCAATTTTAGCCAACCACTCAAACCCCCTAGTTTCTAACCTTGCATCTTCCTCCATTCCTGACAGTCCTCCGAGGCGCCTAAAAAGAAGATGGCCACGAGACCTGTTAATGTAAAATGTCATTAGAGTGCTACCAATGGGTAGATTCTCTACACGCTTGTAACACTCCATTTTAACAAAGATCAAATTTACTGAATGTATTATATAATATACAGCTGTAAATTTCAATAAAGATATTTTTAAAAAAATGTTAGCTATTTAGATTGACATTAGTATTAGTGGCTGCAACAGCACTGTTTCGATTCCGGACTAGGCGGGTTGACGTTGTTTTAGTGGTGGTCCCACGGCATGATACCTCAACGCAATCACTCTGGTTATTATAGCTTAGTTACCTCTCAGACAACCCCCCTCCCT
>NW_027107763.1:610159-619519 GCF_000696795.3 Halyomorpha halys | reverse complement strand
AAAAAAGTTACTATAAAATCAGAATCATTTATCTTCATTAATAGATAATTTCAGTTTCGTTCATCTTCTCGTTCAACAGCTGGGCTGCTCTTGCACACACATTTTACGAAACTTACAACGTTTATTTCCTTTAAACAAGTATGTGAATGTAAAACCAATCATAATATAAAATCATTGATATTTGATGGTTGATTTATGAGTTATATTATGTATATTCTATATTTAAATTTTATCTTATTTATGTTAAAAAGGGGAAAAGAGGAAAGATGTATTGGGTAAAGAAATAACATATGAAAAAAAGGTGTAAAAAAGAAAACACGAAAGAAGAAAAATGATAAAACAAAAAAAATCATATATTTCTATTAATCCTATATTATAAGTCAAGTAGACGATGCCTATATTTTATAAGATTCTAAAAAATTGTCCGACTAGATTAATGTATGCTGTGTATTTAGCAACTTAATGCAGTTAGGCAGCACAACTGTTTTAAATAAAGTTTTCATCTCTTTTATAATTCGCTAATGTTAAGTTATACCTATTTTGTAATTAAATTATTAAATAAGAATTTAAAAAGAACAAAAAAAAAAGTTATATCTATATGCTCCTAAATATGATTATTGAAGAAACCTGGAATGAAAGCAAATTTACAAATTCTAATAAAAAAATAAAGTAAAACATAATAAGGAGCGCGGGGACTACTGCTCCACTCACTCTCTTCAATAGCCCAATTGAGATATTTACAAAAAATTCAATTTTTACCGTGTTTTTTTTTTCAATTAGACTTGATTTTCCATTTTAAAATATTCGAAATAATTGTCGTATTTTATTATAATCATATTGAAAATAATTACGACTTAGTAAGAACTTAGTATTTTATTAGCCGAAATTTCCACAAGTTACTATTAGAGGACTTTTGTATCGTAACAAACCGAAAATGTTGGAATAAAAAACATAAATTGTCTATACTATTTATCAACTATCCAATCCTGCAAAACTCAATATATTATGTAATTCATGGCTTGTTTGAAACAAAAAAAAATCACTAATTCTTATGAGGCAAAAATTGAGTAGCCCTTGCTTTTGTTTCAACATTTTCTGCAAGATCGAAGTACCACCTCTTGACTTAATGGTGCATACTTCGCAAAGAAATACGTCAGAGCTGCCGAGATGTCCTACTACAATCTTCAATATTCAACAATCTCAGACGTCAGCAACAGAAACTGTAAGTCGATAATAAGGGTAGTTTCAGGTTAATTCAATTGTTTCCAGTAAGTATATAAGTTTATATAATGTTTGTAAAATAATAATTATAGAATGTTCATGTTCGTTATAATTCGGAAAATATTTCTTTCTAGCTGATACGATGAATGAATTATATTGCTATTTTTTATCACTGTTCAGACTGTTCTCTCAATGATGTGACTGACTTAGAGAAATATTTTTATTTTACGTTTAAATACAACTTTACTGATATTTCAATATTTCTATGGAAAAATGTTTTTGTAGTTGAACTGCATTTTTTAAATTCTTAATAGAATGCTTATTACAAATTAATTCAACATTTCGTTTTATTCTGTTAGAACAGCCTGTTGAATATTTCAAAATATGTACCTAAAAAAACGCATTACCAAGGAAAAGCATTTATAAAAATATAAAGTAGAAAAATTTCAATTACCTCGCAGATTTTGATGTGTTGTGGCCACACTGAAGTAATAAATTTTACGAAGGTCAGTCCTTTCGTCCTTATTCCTTTCACACAAGCCGGATGAAAAGGAAAGATAATGTATACATAATGTATGTATTCGATATTATAGTTAATCTATTTTTGTTTTAATTTGTTGGTAGATGTTACATTTGTTATAGAAATGGTGTCGGAGGATTCATAATTTTACCTAAGAAAATTTAAAATTTTTTAATGAAGAGTATCACCTCTATGCCCTTGGGCATTCAATTCATTCTATTTGTATTTATTATTTAAATTGATGGTGAAATTAGGTGGTAGCTTCAATGTTTTAATTCAACTACTCTAACTTTAGAAGAGGGTAGTGGGTTCCGGACCATTCAGTATGTTTTATAGTTTAAATATATTTAAAAAAAAAATGATTTATCTCTAAAACTGAATTTGAAAAAAAAAATAATTTACGATAATATTTTAATACAGTTATTTATCATTATTACTTCTGACCTATCAATAGTATGCGAATGACTGAAGTAAAATAAGTAATATCCAATTCTAGACCGGATTATGGAAAGCAGCTACAAGGAATTTGACAGCTTATGGGAAACCGTAAAGAGGTATACGTGACCAAGAGTACTGCCAAGTGTACTTTACACGCCTACTCCAATATAGATTAATATAGATATAGAAAAAAAATAAAAAAAGACTAATAGAGAAATTATCTAATTATTAGTGACTATTTTTTTTAATTTTCTTTGTTTAATTTTAATTTTCTTTATTTTCATAGCCAGTTTGTATTACTTTGCTATTACTTAATAAGTATTATTATTATATTACATTACTCATTTTTCCAGCTGTGATATTTCTTTATTATTACTATTGCCTTTCTATTTTATTTATTATAAGTGGTTGTTTTTTCATTAATTTCTCCTGCCTATATAGTTGAAGCTTTAATAATATTTCTCAATAAATAAAGTAAATTATAATTAATAGTAAAATTTGCACAAAGAATTAAATTGATGGACTACAAATTTATTTTTTTTTTTTGAAAATGTTTCTGAGCTGCATATATTATTATCCGATAAAAAAAAAAAAATGAAGCCTGGATAAAAACTAATACTATATGTTTTGTTTGAATTAAAAGGTAATCAGAACTAAACCCCCGGGTAAACATCCACCCAGGTGTTGCCGGGGATTGCGTTAGCTCTCATCTTTCAGATTTAGATTTTGATGGAATTCATTGAAGAGTAGCAGGAATTTTCTCGGAAATTACCGGTATCCAACCCCCGTCTTTCAGTTATGATTTTTGGCATTTATATTATTACAATATATTATAATCATATCGAAAATCATTACTAATTAGTAAGAACGTAGTATTTATTAGCCGAAATTGTTACTGCTAGAGACCGGCTTTCGTGCAGTAGTAAACCGAAAATCTTGAAATAAAAACTCAAATTGTGTATAAACTATCAAATCCTGCAAAAATCAATCATATCATGCCAATTATGCCTTGTTTGAAACAAAATAAACTCGCTAAAAACTACAAAAAAAAACTAACCTAGTTTGATTAAAAACCTTGATGGTCCATAATAAAAGAGTAAAGTGGAAGGTTACTGTACTTAATGATTCTTTATCCGATAACTATGACTAGAAAACTCGATTTTAAACTTCTTAAAATTGCCAGAATTTTAAGATTTTGAATATTTTGTCTAGGTGCTACGCTGAATATTAAATTTAAAGAGGAGTAAATATTAAATTTGATCATTAAGCTTCAAAAATTGGATTTTACATTTCCGAGTTCCAGAATTCTTTATTATTTTTTATATTCAAATCAGGAGAAAAATAACTACCTACTTAAATACTCTATATTTTAAACGCAAATCAGATTATCTTATTTTTAATTAATAAGACTATATTTTAAATTAACAATTTAAACTTAAGAACTTAATAGTGTTGAGCTAAACTTGTGATTTCGGTTTGTCTCTCTCGCTACAATTAAATGACCGAACTAGAACTACTGGCCGAGATAGGAATAATGGAGCACGAATCACAAACCATTTAACTTAATCTTAATTGTAAGTGTCCTGAATCTGTTGTTGTTCCATTGTTCGCGATTCATCGAAATTGTTCGATATTTGTACGCGACAACTTTGTAAATTTAAATAATTTTAATAAAGAAAATGCACCGACGTGTCTATGCTACTGTGGAAACGATCTAGCCGTTAGGCATATTCTCACTGAATGTATAGCTCACGAACCACATCGGTTCTCTTCAGGTTTACAGGAGATGTTGAGTGAAGATCCCACAACAATAACAAAACTTTTTCACTTTCTAAAAATCATTAATATTTATGATCACATATAGTCTAACTAATTGTAAATTTGTAAATTGTAATGTAATGTAACTTGTAATAGTAATAGTAATTGTAATTGTAAATTTGTAAATTGTAATGTAATGTAACTTGTAATAGTAATAGTAATTGTAATTGTAAATTTGTAAATTGTAATGTAATGTAACTTGTAACCGTAATTGTTAATTTTTAACTTTCTCACTTTGTAATTATATGTAACTTTCTCGCTTTGTAACTTTGTAAATATGTCAATAGTAATGTACTAACTTTGTAAATTCAGTGTAAATGACCCTAGTGGTCGAAACACTTAAATAAATAATTTTAAAAAGTACAATTTGCAGTAACTCCGAAATGTCCTATCTATTTTTCTAATTTGGTCGAGGTTAGGCTGGTTTTGAAGCTAGGATACAAAAGATGCTATCGCACGAAAAACCGGTTTTCAGTTACTGCATTTCTAATAAGTAACCACTTGTTCGAACTAAATACATTTTATACACATAATTCATTTTAATAATTTATAAACATAATGTATTTTAAGACATTAAAATTAAAATAATACTTTTATTTACTATTTTTAGTAATTCAAATATAATGAGTAATAAAATACAATTTTTTGAACTTTTCGGTATTTCCTCCTAGATCCTCTTGAAACGGTCCTAAATGTAGGTAGTATATGTCGTCCTGAGTGAATTTAGAGGGATAAACATATATGAGCAGTTTTCATGGTAGGAAACGTTTTATCTTTATAAGTCGTGCTTTGAGGTTTTTCAACCTAGTTAGCAGCGGCAAGAAAGTAAATAAAACTTCAAATAATTTTGTCAGCTTTCTTGCAAAAGTTGACTTGCAATTATCAAGCTAAAATTCTTTGGTGTCCTATTTTATAACGATCTCCCTTCAAGATGAGATCAACATCGGTATGTGTATTCCAAGACTTGCAAAAATATATGCTTATTTTATACCCAACATTACCATCATTCATTCGCTAAAATAAACTTCAAATTTATTTTTAACCCTAAAATTTAGACTTGAATAAATTATGCATTCATTTATATCTAAGAACGCCTTTTAAAAGAACCTATAACTGATTTTGCCTTAAAAAAAAATATTTTGATAATCGGTAATAAATGAATGACGGCCGCTAGAATAAATAATAATCAATCTTTCAAAAGAAATAAAATGTTCACGAGTAAACAGTAGAGGAATGTCAGTAAAGTAAAGTGATCTAAGTTGGGCTTTCATCCTCAGGCCTTAATTAAGTCGTGATTCATTCACGTTGAAATCCACTGCGCCTGCGTCGCATCGTAATCTTCTGCATATTTGGAATCAGGAAACTAAACATTTCCAAATTTACTTGATAGATACAAGGAAAAAGTATGTTTTCAAGTTTGGAAACACATTCCGTAGATAAAAATAGTGATATAGGTGTATTATAGTATCGTGTTATAAGATCTTAGAAAATATTATATTTAATCAAGAAAGTCATAGAATGTAACAGAGAGTAAAACGGTCTCTTTTAACAAGAGTTTTAACTGGATAGCGTATTTCCAAAGGGATTTCCGTTTCAGCAGTCTCGTAACGTGTTCTTGTTATCACAGTTATTAAATAAATAACTT
Source organism: Halyomorpha halys (assembly GCF_000696795.3). Lineage (NCBI taxonomy): Eukaryota > Metazoa > Arthropoda > Insecta > Hemiptera > Pentatomidae > Halyomorpha > Halyomorpha halys. The sequence goes on along the minus strand of NW_027107763.1, from coordinate 613,877 downwards.
TTTATTTCATTTAAACTATATATGTGCCTTTTAGTTGACAAGATAATGCCTTAAAATCATCCTTAGCATTTTCAATATAGATTTTATAAAAATTAAGAATTGAATGAATGGTTGAAAACAAAGTATAAATCTTTGTAAAATGCTATACTCTTTCTTTTGAAACTAGCTAGGATTAATTTCAAATCAAATTAGGCCAGTAAGTGGAAGTTATGTGATACGCCCACCGCACTTCTTTTTTTTTTTTATTATGTTTTAGTTCCAATTTTACTTAAAATTAAATAACTTTATAATGAATAACATATAATTTTTATAACATTAAATTTTTTTCTTAAATTACTTATTTGATTTGTCAAATATTTAATTATAGTCTTCTTTTGTAAACGACTTTTTATTTTTTTTTTAAATTGTAGTTACTACCTTTAAACCTTCTATACATATAAGGTACTACGTACATTTTTTTTCTTACTATATCGAGTCTAAATTACAGTATAAACATATGAATTTTACATAGAAAATTATTTTTGATGTTATATGTTGCATGTGATGTGACATAAAATATTGAAATGTGGATTGCGGTTACAATTTATATTATTTTTTTCTAAAAATACATTTATTTAATAACTACGCATATACAATTGAAATAAATGTGAAATTAGTTTTTGAAATTTTCTTTTTTCGTTTTGTATTTAAAGTAACACAAACTGTGAATCGTGGAACCCACTGAAACCTCAGAATGCCTCAATAACATTATTCTCATTTATTGTTAGATTAAACAATTGTTCAAAGATAGATTTTTGGGTACATTGGAGCGAAATTAGCCTACTTTTTTTTATACACTCTCAAAATTGAGTTACCTGTAGGTAAAAATAGGTATCAACCGTGTTTAGTCAAAATCTTTAAAGTGATTTTTGAGAAAATTAAAGAAATGTAAAAATTGATTCTATAATGTTGCACTCCCAGTTGGTCGATTTTTGCAAAATTGCTGCTGTGACATCGCAGACTAAATATACAATTTCAGCTTCGTTTTTAATCTAGACTGTTCACACACACATATCACTTTGTCAGGTTTCATTATTTAAACTTGAATCTCTTCGTCTGTCTCATTAATAGTTCATATGCTTCAATAGTTTGGCCAAAGAGTCAAAAGAACTAAAAGATTTTCTGTCAATAAATGAAATCTAAGGCATAGAAGGTTCTTCAATATTGATCGAGATGGAAACCTTATTTTTGGTATTTTTCAAGACCTAAATGTAAGACTTTGCAACTCTTAGGATTTATGAAACTGAACCAACACTGAACAAAAATAATTATTTTTGCATTTCATGATAAAATTAATTGTATTAGTTTTATTTCATTTTTGACATCTATCAAATCGTCAGAATTAAAAAATCATTTGATTTAGATATGCAAACCAGGAGCCGGATACGCTGTGAAAAGAAGCGAACTATAACTATGGTTCATTTGAATGGAGGCTGAATCAAGACCAACGTTATTGCGAGTACTAGGGACCCGATTTTCGTGCAATTTCATCTTTTATTCCCCGGCTTTAAATTCAGCCAACTCCGGGAGAAATTCTAATCATGAAAAGGACTGTCTATTGACACTGTTTCATATTATACCTTTCAGGGTTACTGCCCCAATTAGCCCATTTTGACATTTTTCTGCACGGAATTGAATTTTTTTCGTTTTAACTTAACAATGAAACTATTATGGTCTGTTATTTATGAAAAAAAAAAGTAAAATTAATAAAACTTATAATTAATATTTAGTTAAAACAATTTATGACATCACCTCAGTTTTTTCAGAAAATCATAAGTAAAGATTACCAGCAGATTACCATATAACAGTTAACAGTTATTCAACATTTTATTCAGGTGTGAAAATATTATAGAACTATTATCCGATTCACGATCTGGGGAATAACTTATATATAAATCTATTATTGGACATTATTCATATTAGGGGGGGGGGATTTTTATTTCTGTCCCATAAAATTGCGTATTTTGAACATTTAGTCTAAGTGACTATAGTTTAGGTGACGAAGAGTTAGATAGCCAATCCAGAGGAAGACACCCAGACCTCCAGTATCAAACACCTAAAGGACTTTCAGCTAACCGAGCTGGGTTCCTTCCACACCCACATTATTATCCAACAAATTTCTATATTTTCAGAAATTTAGACAACTTTTTTAAAGGTAAAATTTTCTCAGGCCAAAAACGCATATTCTGACTTCATTGTATCAAAACCGTGATTTTTTTCAATTCTGAGATTTAAAAAGTTATAACATGTGGGGACAACGTAAATAAAATGAATATTTTGAATACAAATGTTTTGAAAGTTGTTTTACTAATTAACCTTTCCTGTGAAAACTGGCATTTCATAAAAAACAACCCAATAGAATGGAAAGCAAAGTTATCAGAAAAACATAATTTGAAACGTGGAGTGTGTAATTCAATGTAAAAATCGAAAAGAGAAAAAAATCATATAAAAAGGGTATATTTATGGAATAGAACTAAGCAGCGGTATTGGATTTCAATGAAAACATCGCCATTGAATAAGGTTCATTGTTATATGAAAAAACTTTCATTATTTTTTTAACTTTGATTTCCACTCCAACACGAGCCGCTCATTACTCCCTTTGACTTTGTTGTGGTTTATTAATTTAATTATTTCAGTTTTCATTTTTACTTTTTAATTGTGAGTATTCTGGGAATTTACTTCGATTCAAACAAGGCTATGCAAGCTTCCCTTCCCTTATTTATTAATATTGTAAACCACTAATGCCTGTTGAACAGATTCGATACTTAGGACTCCATCTTGACATGAGACTTACTTGGAATCCACACACAAGACTAAAATGACAAGAAACTGCTCGTAGATTCCGATTGCTACAACACTTACTTGACGCGTAGTCTGCGCCGAAATGCGGATTTATAAAAAAATCTTCTAAAGTACCTTTAATTTTGTTTATTTAAAAAAAAATAAACAGTTTTTATTATAAGAAATATTAAACCATAGATAAATACAAGATATGAAAGTATTCCGTAAACGAAAAACGCAGCCTATTCGAACGGAAAAAGCCGAGAACACCTGAACTTCTCAAATTCCATTGCAGTTTGATAGTAAGCCAAAGATTTTAGAAAAAAATTATGGACCAACCGAACTTTTCTGATTGCTTTGGAGCTTTTATATCTTTGTTTAACTGTTGTATTTTCAGCAAGAGAAAAATTTATGTGTGGTATTCCCACCTCGAAGAACACTAACATTTAAATTTTTACAGGAACAAAATTTTTTTTTTGAGATAGCGACCTGTTCATAAGATGTTTTTTATCTCAAAAATTGCGATAACTTTTACACGAGGGCACCAATTTACTCAAAACTTGAGGACTATATAGAGTAGTAAGTGAAAGCTGGATTTGAGCGCACTGGTCTAGATTTTTTATAAATTTCATTCATGGGTTAGTGAATTAAAAACCTGCTAATTTCCATAGCAACCCTCCAAATGGGAAAACATTTATTTCATCTTTTTTAGTCATAAAATGATTTCGCTTTTTGTATTTTACTTTTTCTTAAGACTGTTTATGAATGAGAGATCGTTTATCATTGTTAAAAAATAGAGGTACATAACATGAAGATTTTTTGAATTAGGTGTTCAAGCTCTATACTAGAAAGCTATATCCTTTAAATAATATGACGACTTAATAAATACCTACCTTAA
>NW_027107763.1:609291-609634 GCF_000696795.3 Halyomorpha halys | reverse complement strand
ACACAAGGCCCTGGAGAGTTTTCGAGCAACTCCGCATATCATTAAATACATTTATTGAATAATAATAATTCAATATAAGAATAATAATACAACTCTAGTTTACTGAACTCAAAACAAACATTTTTTTTTTTTTTTGTCAGATTTGCCACTGTTCAAAGCAGTATATAATAATCTAATGAATAGATAGCATATATACAGACTGAACTAATGAAGGAAGATGAAAAAAAATGAAGATTAAATAGTTAAAAAATTAATGACATAAAAACAAAATATAAATTACAAATATGATAAAAAAGTATTCGATCGATATATTAATAAATTAATGATCATTAATTTATGAATC
>NW_027107763.1:593820-608691 GCF_000696795.3 Halyomorpha halys | reverse complement strand
ATTGACCGCACCCCCAACCATCTTCTCCTCATATATATGTGTATCTAAGAAAACAATATTGATAACAGCTAGATTGTTAGAAATATGTTAAAGAGTTGTTATCGTTAAAAACCATATTTTTTAATATATAAGTTTTACAAGTGCAAAATCATTATTCACACTTGCGGAGAATATTTTATTGTACTGTAACAGAGCCTAGGAAAAATAATTATTAAATAAATTATGAGGGAGAGGTAATCTGATTTGAAACAAGTGGGACTAATGGAATACAGTCGAGCAGGCTTTCATAATGAAGAAAGAGAATGAGGCAAGATATTCCAAGAATGGAGGACTCCTTCCACTGGTTGCTTCATTAGCAAATCGTAATCCTGGGGAACCTATTCCTCTTCACTACACCTACAATGCCCCCCCCCCTACCATGTCCAAATAGGGTTAATTCGAACTAGATACAACTTCACCCTGTTCAAAAAGAATAATTCCTTGTATTATTGAACTAATCTTTGCGATAAAGATCATTTTATAAAAATCATAATAGAGCATTAAGACTTGTAAGAAGTGGAGTTGGTGGAATTAATGTTGTTTGATATTACTTTTTCTCTGTTCTATAATATTTACATTCATGGCAGCCATCACGAAATAATATGGTTGACTCTATAAAAGTTTTTTCTGATACATTTTATATTTTCAAATTTACTTTATAGGTCACACGATCCTATATCTTTAGGGGTACGACAGATAGGGCCCACCCTATTACTCTCAGGATACATGGAGAACCCAGTGAGGTTGTGACATACTTTGGCGTAAGGTTTGGGAGAAAGTTCAATCTGACACCTCATTTAGACTACATGAGAAGTAGGGTAGCCCTTGGTCTTAATGGACTCAATCGTATCGGGGGCGCATTTTGGGGCCTCAGATACCCAACATTCACCATTTATAAAGGAGTAGTTGTATGTATCTTGAGATAGGCATGGAGTCGATATCTCTCGAAAAGGCAGAAGAGCAGGTTGGCTACAATAGCTCTGCTGCGAGTCACTCGAGTATACAGAACAGTGTCTCGTGAGGTGGTACAGGTGTTAGCTGGAAGAGTGCCTATCCATCTTCTCCTGCAGGAAGACTATTATCGACACAAGATAAAGAGGGAAGGTCTGGCTGATTTACCGGAGAACCTCCAAGCGCGTATTTGTAAAAACCCTTATAGATGGAAGAGAATTCTTCGAGAAGGAACCTTGCAAGAATGGAACCGACGGTTGGTGGATTGCTTAAAAGGGACCATCCTAAGGAAATATTTTCCTACCGCTAGTTCACGCCTAGAATCAACGTGGGTCCTCCCGACTACTGAGTCTCACAGTTCCTCACGGATCATGGGGGTTTCCGAGCTAAGCTCGCCGCACATGGCATAAACATCGATCATCTATACCCAATTTGTCAGGTTCCCGAGACCGCCGAATACGTCGTACTTGCCTGTACCGCCTATGAAGCACTGAGAGCCAAGATGATGAGGGAAACAGGACTCTATGTTCTGACGGAGAGCGATCTTCCATAGCTGATGAAGAAAGAAAACTACCCGCACTACAAGACCTTCGTGTACGGGTGGAAGGAAGCTGTGGGCTCTACTCACTTCACCCTGGGTAGGATAGCATAAGCTATACCAGCAAGGCATCTCTGGAAGAGCAAGATATATTTTGTAGCAAGAGCAAGCTGTGTGCACAGCTATGTAATGTTTGTCATAGCAGCAATGAGTTGTACCCACTGCTGCGAACACCCGAGTAATAAATAGGTCGCTCAATCCTTATCCAGTTCTACCCATCCCTACAATACACCACGAAGGTTGTAATGTCAGTGGCCAAGAGACCTATTGTAAAATAAACTCGACAATTGGGGTTCTGGCAATGGCCAGATTCTCATGCAGAGCGGCTTTAGCGCACATACTTAGTCTCCACTGGTTTATCACACGTGACGTGCTCTTTCAATTATTAAGAAAAAAACTGAGATTCTGCACTTATGATTAAGATTCGGACCTGGGTCCAGTGGATTTTTTTGTTGCACTGGAGATGTAGAATCACCACCGAAAGTTTGTGTCTGCTTTATCCCGTCACAACCTGTGTATTAGTCTTGATTTTAAAATTGGAAACTAAAATTACCTAACCGAAGCTAAATTACGTAATGAAATGAAATGGAAAATTTGTATTTTTTCGGGGACACTTGGTCCCCTAAGAATAACAATGTGAGTAGCATTTTTCTGGCTGCATTATTTCAAATTAAGCTAAATAAAACAACAATAATTATATAGATGAAATTAGAATATGAGATATTCATTATTTAAACGCAAACGGAAGAATGATAATCGAGGAGATGAATAAATGATTGATATCGAGGATGAAGCTTTAGGAATGGATGCAATTAAAGAAATCCAAAATGAGGTAGCTCGATCTATAAAGGATTTTTCAAAGGCAGCAGTTCGATGGGAAGGGATAATTAACTATAAAGTAGTTTATAATTTGGTAGGCTGAGAACGTGTATTAAAAGTGGATAGATAAAAGCATAGTGATGTCCATAATATAGCAACGGTACTAGAGCCCAAGAGAAGAAAAAAGGCAGTTATTTCACCCCAATTTTGTATTACTAATAAAATCTATGAGTCTGTCTATAGGTAGGGGTAATAAAAAATGGTTGCCGTTTTAAACTGTTAAAAATCTTTAAAACTATCAACACTAGAAAACCTAAGAGTCTATCATTTAAAGTGGAGTCAATTTGGTAAACTATGAGTCATAATTTAGCTATTTAAGTTCACTAGTTTCAGAGGTATAGCTTTAAAAAAGCAACGTTTCATAAAAAATTCATTGAGAAATCAGAAGGTAGTTAATTTATTTGGAGAAATCTACATCGCAAAAACCATAAGACGAACAGATTTCTACCAGCACTCAAATTAAAGCTAGTTTAACTTACAATAAAGTAGTTTATAGCAGCTATATTTGCAGGATTAGTAGTTTTTATGACATTTGCTAAAATAAATTGATTTATAGTAGTTTGGACAAAATTTCATGTGCCAGATTTATATTCATTTGCTAATATCGTAAAATCGACTACCCCTACGAAAATACATGTCATAGACTACTTTATAGTAGGTTAACTTACCTTTATTTTGAGTGCTAGCAGACAGATGTACGTCTTATGGTTCCTGAGATATACTTTTGAATTGATTTTTGTCAAATATCATAAAAACTACTATTCCCACGAAGATAAACGTTATAAAGTATTTTATAGTACATTTAACTAGCTTTAATTTAAGTGCTAATAGGCATCTGCACGTGTAATGGTTTTTGCGCAGTAGATTCCTCAAAATAAATTCACTAGCTACTGATTTTTCAGTACATTTTTTATGAAAGTTGCCTTATAAAAAGCTATGTCTCTGAAACTATTGAATTTAAAGTTGCTGCACAAGGACTCATATTTTAGCAAATTGACTCCACTTCAAATGATGGACTCTTTGGTTTTCTAGTGTTGTTGGCAGTTTTAAAGATGTAGAGCTCTGAATGAAAAATTAATTTTGTTTAACAATTTAAAACAGCCGCCATTTTGTATTCTCCCTACCTATTCTTGGTAGACTCGTAAATTTTGACTAGTAATTACACATAGTATTCATCAAAGTAATAACAATTTGAGGTGAAATAACTGCTTTTTTTTCTCTCCGGCTCTTGTACTACTAAGGTTTAGGTTCTGGATAATTGGATATGAATGCACCAAGAAGGTATTGTCTTCGGACAAATCAATTAATGACTGATATGTTGATAGGAATTGTTAAGTTAATTTTTATTTCTACTCTATTTTTTTGTTTCATTCAAATAATTGTGCTGTAGAAAATTTGCAGAATTAAAAAAAAAAAGAAGGTAGTATGCAAGTGTTGTCTGACTATATTATCTGTTAAGGCCGCTATTTCATTTCTAGAATTGTGAAGTTATATAAAGAAGGCTGAGAAACACCCGCATTAGCAGGTCGGGTGGACTTTGATTGTTAACGCCCGTCTTTGTCTATGCCTCTAATACAGGAATCAGTTGTCTAGCATCTACAGTGCAAGAAGGACTTACGTTACCTTTCTACTATCCTTTTCTACAGAAATGATACTACTGGCTTTGTACCAACAGTGCAGGAAGGACTTATGTTACCTTTCTAGTATCCTTTTCTACAGAAATGATACTACTGGCTTTGTACCAACAGTGCAGGAAGGACTTCCTATACCTGTATTGAAGTTTTTTTGCTACTCCTATCATTTTCTTCAGGAATGAAATGACCTATTTCGAACCTGAGACTACTCACGTTAGGGTTGACAGACTAAGCGGTCCCTTCAAGCTTATATGATCAAATTATTTACCTTCAAAATTTGTTTTTATTTTGAAAAATTGCCTGTAGTTGGATATTTATTTTTTTTCTGCCTCTTTGTTTTATTTTTTTTATTATATATGTACAGATTTATATTTCTTTAGTTTGGTCTGTAATTGGATATTCATTTTTTTTTTCTCTCTCTCTTAAGATCTTTGTTTGATTTAAATATATTTCATTTCTTTTTTTATAAATATAGATTTATAATTCTTATTAGTTTTAAGTTTTTTCTTTTTCTTTCTTTCTGTTTAAGGTATATTTTCACGTGACCAGATTGTATTTTGTTTAATTTCTCTTTTTTTTTTTTTAAATAAAGTGCTTATTAGTTTCCAATAAAAGCCGTTTCTTTTATTTCAATATTTCTCTTATTATGAATTGTATTTGTTTCTTTTTACAACACTAGTACAGATTGAGATAAAGCAAAGCTCTTCTCAGTTGCAAATTGTTATCTAAAGAACTTTCTAACATTATCTTTTATTAGTTTGATTAGTGTTTCTAGTTTAAACTTTTACTAAGGATATAACTTACCTCGTTTCTCCATACAATTCATTATTGATTGTTGGAAAGGCCCCATTTTGGCGAAGATATTGCTGAAGGGGGTATCGTCAATCTCTCCAACTATGTGACAGATCCTCAACTATGAGGCCCCTCAAGATTTTGTCTATGTCTCTCTAGTGCAGCGGTCCCTAAACTTATTTCACCTCGACACCCTTCTTAGACTAAACAATTTTTGGGCTCCCTTGTTGGGCTGAAAAAAAAATGCGGCTCAATTATTCTTAAAGTGGTTGAATATATATTTGCTATTTTAATTTTTATGTCCTTTCTTTTTTTAATAATTTGAGAAAAAGGCATTTGTTTGCATCACCTATGCCACAAGCTTGAGGCTCCCCAGAATGATGTGGCACCCATTTTTTGAAGCAGTGCTCTAGTGATGCTTTCGAACAATCTAAACCATAAAAAAGAAAGTAATAATAATAAAATAGCTTCTGCATCTGTTTGTCATCAGAGGAAGGCATTTGAAGAGTCTGTGCATGAATTATTACAGTCTAAAAATTCAGTACCGGTTTTTCATAACTCTAAAAAAGTCATTCATCTTAATAATATCGACTATTATGTGGGAGAGCTGTGGTACTGTTACTTGGAACGTTTTGGAGAGAAATCTTGCTCATTCCTGATTTTTAGGATGCTTATTAGGAATTTAAACTTTATAATCTCCATTTTTTCTGGAAATATACATAAATTCGATAAAACTCCAAAATTGATTTTTTTTTCATATAACATGGCTTTGTTCAGAAACGTCAACTTATATATTTGAGAAAATTAAATTCCTTGGATTATGGGAGTGATTAGCTCAGGGGTAAAGCACTGTGCTAACAATTCTAAGGGCCCTGGATTTGAATCTGGCTTTAGTAATTATTTTCTATTTTACTCGGTAAAACTCTGGATTCTGACTAAATCACCTCCTTGCACAACCACTGGTCTAGTAATAGTACTTACTTAGAAAGTACTGTCCCCCAGACCCTTTATTAAATACCTTAGATTTTTAAAAAATATTAAAAATCAAATTTTGTTCGCTGGTACAATTGTCTGCTCTGCTCAAATATTTTCATTGTTAGATTATATATGAAAAATTGACCGTTTTTTAAAAATAAATAAATAAATAAAAAAGGTTTTACTGTTCACTGTTTTAAAAGATATTCTTAATAAAATATTTTTCCGTGTTATTTCCAGTCCAGAGAATGGGAATTGGGCATTTTTCATGCGGTTTCAAATTCGTGTTGATATTCAATCGCTCTTGCTACCTAGTATTCATGATGATGTAAATGAATAAAGATGTATGTTAATTGATCTGGCGTGAGTTGAAAGGGTTTCGAAGCAATCATCTATGCACCGTCACATACTGTCCCAAACAGTTTAGCCAACTGCGGGATCCGGGAGATTACATTGTACTGAAAAGTCATTCAGCGGGACAGGAAGCCATAATCAGTTGGCATTAACATGTATACTGGGATCCGGGGACTCATTAGCGATTCAAAGCTGACCGCTGGCTAAACCAATTGTTGTCCAGGTTCATACACTCCAATCAAAATTATAGCAGCGATGATGCTTTTCATCTTCCAATTCAAATATGATTAACATCAGGAAGCATAATAATCGAAACCATTCCAACATCTGACACCTGGCTAACGTTCAACACTTTGCATTATTTGGGCATTTTCAAGTTCCTAACAACTCAGTTTTATTTATAAACAAAGTTTAATTGTTTTTTCCGATAAATATATTTATATACTTTTTATCTAATTCTGTAAAAAAACTATTTGTATTATTAGTAATTTCCAAAATTGTATTTAATTATTTTTCAATCAATCGTTGTAATTACCTCAATTTGATAAATGAAATAATAAAATTGATAAAAGAAATATAAATAGATACATATTTAAGTAATTTAAAAAAATAAATGAATGAATGAAAGAATTTCCTATATTTGAATTTGTAATTCAGGTAAATTCCTTATTTTACAAAATATTCGGATGAATTTCTCCTAGAACGATGGATAAGTGTTTCCGCCTATTGTAGGCCTAAGAAAAAGTAAGGGTAGTGGGAATATTTTTTTTTTTCATTTTGATATATTAAGTGATAAGATTGTACTACAACTTTTTCTCCTTTACAGTTTACCAAGGTTTCAGTCGTTATTGGCGTAAGTCTTTGCAACCACGGAAATGCAACGGCGCCGTTTCGAATCCACTCTGGGGGTTGACATTTAATGAAAACATGACCCATTATCATTGTTAGGATAGATAAGGCATGTCCATTCCTCTCCCGTATGTCAAAAAAGACCAAAAGGTGGCTTATAAAAAAAAAGTTTCTTAAAAAGAAGAAGATTGTCAATTAATTAATTTTGACATTTTTTTTTCAAAAATTAAGAAAATTTTAGAATAATTTGTCCCAATTTTAGAAATTTTAGAATGTTTGTACGTTTTGAATACACCTAAAAAAAACTACGTTCCTCATTTCTTGGGACAAGTTATTTTTAATTAGGTAAATTCCGTAACAATATTCAATTGTCTTTTTTGCCTGAATTAAAGACTGGTCTTTTATTACCATATGCCTTACTTTTCTTACACACAACCTTAGATGCCAAAACAACAAAAAAAGTATAGGGCTATGTTATAGGGACTTACAATATTTCTTTGAGTAACATTCTTATACTTGATTTTTGAACTTGTCACTTTATTTATGCATTTTTATAACAGTTTCATAAAAATTTTTAAATAGAGAAATGAATACATTAATTCTAGATATATTACTCGTAGTTGTATCATTAATAAGCAATATCTTAGTTAACAACAAAAAAAGTGGTTAAAGTACAAAACGTTCCAAAAAAAGTATCTATTAATCTCACCACAACAAGTAAACACATTATAAGGACAATTTGATAACATGATAAACCAAAAGGAATAATAATGAAATTCCAGAGATAATAGTTCAGTTTGAAGGTAATTAAAATAAAATACATCAATCTAATTCTTCATACCACGAGAACTGCTGCTTTTCATAGGGTCTGAAAAAGCAATGAAAACTTTTTTATTTGTACAATCATATCTCTATTCTGTGACAAATCGTTAACAAAATTATTAGCTTAAATTAAAACCCACTGAAGAGAAATTAATTTATTGAATCTCATGTTGGCCTATTCTTATCACTTCGGTCATAATCTCATCCTATTTTACCTTATTTAATAATATTAAATTTTTTTCATCTCTTACTTGTTATAAGTAATTAACTGTCTATGACATTTTGATATTCCTATGACTTCCGCTAGGACCATTCTCTGCTATTCTACGGAGCAAAACTAATTTATTCTTTATTTTCTAGGACTCTAAACGAAATCATGTTTAGTAACCAGTGGCCTATTTTTTTGCAGAATGTTTTTTAACCCACAAAGCAACAGGTGGGTCTGTTAGACCCAGTTAAGAGTATTTGTTTACTTTTTATATTAATTTATAAATTATTATTGTGATAATTTATTAATTTATATAAAATATATTTTACTTACGCTGAATATTGCATACACAAATGAATGCTACTACAAATGAATGCTGGCTACAAAATGACTGAAAATCTTTTAGTGCCATCAGCACCTGACAGTTCTTGACAGCATCGTGAATAAAACAGATTTTTATGATATTGTAACAACTAGTTTATTGTTAAGTTAAAAGAAAATTATTTTCTTCTTATGTTTATGCAAAAGTAGTCAAGAATAGTAAATTTTATAAATTATCACAAGAAGGAAAGATGTTGCTTATTTGTTGACGAGAAGGCCTAAGGAGTAAACTTTGTGCCTCTTTACAAATTGCCACTAATGGGAGTTGGGACGCTGACCAGGGTTTCCCTCAGGTTTGACCGCCATTCAGGAGAGGCTTCGGCTATTGTCCCCCTAACTTAGTTTAGCCCGGGTCCTAGCATCCTTATCTCCAGTCAGCTTTGTAGCACTCAAAATATTTTAACTCAACTTGATGGACTCTTCAATACAAAATAATTAAACCATGGATAGTAACTGATTCAAAATAATTTTCACGTCAGTAACATTATTTGGGTTTTACAATGGCTTCTTTCTTCTTACTTTACAATTCTTCCCTAATTTGTTCTATTATCAGCCTTCTTCTCAAGCTCTATAGTTTATTTGATAAAGATAGGAATACAATAATATTTAGCGAGGTTTTGATAATTCTTAAATATACTCACATCATTCCATATTATATCATTCAGTAATATTTTTATTACAGAAGCAGGCATTTAGAACCTAACCTTTGGTTCACATTGCTAAAATTAAATCAGAGATACGAGAGATATAGATACTATTGAAGTGAGTGATACAATAAAATACATGAGAGGTAAAGATATAGATAAACATAGAAGTAATAATAAAGATAACATTAATTATAAATTATAAAAGAAAAAAATCGAGGAATTTAAACAAAAATAGAAATAATTTACGAAGTTAATAGCTAGGATAGTTGGGGAAGAGGGGCGGTAGTTAAGTGGTTATATTACAGTAAAACCATACTGAATGAATATAAATAATAGTAGACCAGTAAGATAAATTAAATGATTAAGCTTAAATGCTTAATGAAATAAAAAATTTACCTCATGACATGTGTACAATTATGATATAATTCATGGTGACTAAATAATAGGTATGATATAATATACAAAGGAGAAACTGTAAACTTTAGAAATAAATATGAATTGTAAAAAAACAATAGTACCATGGTACCGAAGCCCAGGAGCTTTAGATAACGGAGTAAATTTTGTTTTCAAGTAGTTTTATTTTCTTTGGATTTTGTCGTCTCCATACATTTAATTAAAATATGGTAACGGAATCGTGAGAGCAGCAGTTCTGAACCCGCAGGATCGGAACCAAAACAACCAATCTCGAGCAGCAGCCAGCCAACCTTTATCTACAGGGGACCCACCTTCGGAAGAAATTCAGTATCATATAATAGTATTATATTTATCACAAGCTCATGCCACGACGCTAGTATGGATTAAGGTACGAACGGCAACCACCTAGGACCTGAGGAAGGCGGTTTCGGAAAAATTCACCGGAGAAACTGGAATTAAATATCTTTTTAAAGGGGGGTGACCGACTAATAGGCCTAATTTAAGCGTAGTCGATCGAAAATCTACTCGATAGAGAGGATCTGGTGGCAATTAAAGCAGCGTTCTTCTGCAGAGTAAAGAAAAGTATCCTCAATCAGATTCAGGTGGATGATGAGACCCCTTGGAGAGCCATTAAGGAAAGATTAAAGAAGGCGTACGAAGGAGGACGATGGGCACCAGAGGAGGACATATTTAGACCAGAAGAAGAAGACAGGGAGACAAAGAAATCGACTCAGTCTAGTGGGTAATATCCTGCGGAACTCCTAGCACGCTTTAACAGAATACAAGGTAAACTAAGCAAGATGAAGGAAAAAATCCAGGTACAGGGTAGGATGCAATTCCAATCCAATGTACTAAAGATTCAGTTGGAAAAGAGCTAGGGAAGAAAGAGGAAATGCCGGGAGAACGCTCCTTCGTGTAATGTGGTCAGGAGATAATAGATACAAGCGCCTGAGAACAGGAGTCCCGAATGGAAGTACTGCACTACTCCACCGCCCTGGAGAAGAAGAGAGCACAACGATAGTGGTAGGGATAAAATGCTGAAAAGAGACAGAAGATAAGGGCAAGCAAAGCTGGGCAGCACCCGGCGATAGGAACGAAACTATCATGGTTCAATGTCCCCGAACTCTGTGCTTTGAGTGTGGAAACGAGGGACACATGGCTAGACAATGTTCCTATGTGTACCGTAGGCAGCAGTCGGGCCAGGTGGAGCCGATGGAAATGAAAGCTCAAAGTCTAAGACGAAGAGGAGAACACAAAAGAAGAAATGATACCGCAAGCCAGTCCACAGCAATGTCAGAGGCCTCTGAAACAGAATTAAAAGGAAGGTTGCCAGAAAGAGGACAGAAAACCAAGAGGAACTTCCGGAGACTTACCGAGGAAGAGGGAAGAACCAGAAAGGAGATCTGAAGGGTATGTCGGCATAGGGGCGACCGCACTGGTGAATAACAACGTGAGGGAGAAGTGTGGCGGTCTGCCAATAATTGAGATAGCAGGAGTTAGATGCCATGTGGACCCTGGGTGGTTGAGGGGGAGGTGGAGATAGGGTTGACCCGGTTGGGATTTAGTTGGGAGAACTTGCCGGTACATATCCTAGGAATATGCTGAGGGGATACAAAATGATGGTGGGGGTGACCTGCTAGTGAAAGTGCGTGCCGGATAGACGGTCCATGAGATCATACTTAAACAAGATAAGGTCACCACATCAGGGAAGAGTTCGAAAGTTTAAAACATCAAGGAATGATTATAGATAGTACATCTCCGTACAATACATTGTCCATTGTGGGCGGTAAAAAAGAAGAGCGCTCCTGGTGAAATCATCGGAAAGTACAGGGTGGTGAAAGATTACAGGAAGCTCAACGAACGAGAATACCATTGATGAAAAGTATCCGATCCCCAGATTGAAAGATATTTTCGACAGGCTGAGCAGGGCAATGGTATTCAGCACATTGGATTTGAAGGCCGGATATCATCAAATTCAAATGCATCCTAAGGATCAACATAAGACGGTATTAACTTTTGAAAGGGGTCACTATGAGTTTACAAGGATGCCGTTTGGCCTCAAAAATGCCCCCATAATCTTCCAGAGCCTAATGGGCGTATTTTTAAGAGGAATGAACGAATCTGTAAGTAAGATTTATATGGATGATCTACTAGTGGTCAGTAAGAACGTAGATGATCACGTGCAACATCTACACCGTTTTCCGTAGAATCAGACTATTTGGGCTCAAACTGTTGGGAGACACATCATCGTTGCGGAAGGAACAAATTAGTTTTTAGGCCACACGATTTCCATCGAGGAAGTGAAACCCGATGCAGATAAACTAACGGCTATAGGGAAGATGGTCATGCTTAGAGATGTGAAGGGAGTTCAGAGGTTGTTGGGAACTTTAAACTATTACAGAGCATTTAGCAACCTACTGAAGTCAAAAAAAAGATGATCACTCCAATAGTGGAAGACAACATCAGGCGGTTTATAGAAAAGCTGTAGCGGGAGCCAGTGCTGGCGTTTCCAGACTTTACTGGTTAATTCACTATCACAACAGACGCGAGTGAGTATGCGCTGTGGGCTGTGTTGTCGCAGGAGAGTGAAGGGGGGATCGCCCTGTGGCGTACGCCAGTAGACGCCTGACGGAGACAGAGACCAGATACAGCGCACTGGGACGAGAGCTCTTGGGAATAGTGTGGGCTGCTGACCACTTTAGGCCCTATTTGGTTGGAAGAATGTTTAGAATACACACTGACCACAGGCCCCTGTAATGGGTGGGAAAGTTGAGTCTTCGGCTGGGATAACACGTTGGAAGGAGCTCCTAGCACAAAATAACATAGGAATAATATATAATCCAGGAAAAGAAAATGTGGTAGCCGATTTGTTGTCTCGAGCAATTACTGTAATTGCAGTAAAAGAGGAGAACGGAGAACTATCTAGGCAATTCCTGCAGGAGTGGACACCGCGAGAAAATAAGAACAGAATGTGGTGGAGGAAGATGATAGGGAGGAATCTTCGAATAACGAGTGTTCGGCAGAAGAAAGACCAAGAGACATACAGAAAAAATTAACGACAAAAAGAGACAAATTATTTGGAAGGTTTGTCTACGCACCAAGTGCGACCACATCCGCCTAAAGGAAAACAGGAGAAGAAACATACCACAGATGTTCAGTTCTACCGAGTTCCAGAACGCATCTGTTCGGATGGTGGAAGAGAATTTGACAACTCTTTGATACGAAAGGAGATGAAGGACTTGGATGTGATATGGCACCTCAACACACCAGGACACCCCAAAAGTAGAGGAGGCGTAGAGTGGTTTCACGGAACGCTGAATGATCACCTTCGATTGTACCAGATAAACCAAGGACTGGAACCTTTGTGTATAAAAAGATGGAATATAACAGGGGTAAGGAGATACAGCGATACGAGCGACCATTCTGGGTGATAATAATAAGAGAGCCTAATGTTGTAACTATTGAGAGTATTAAAGAGAACCCAAAAAGCGCAGGACTGTTCATATTGAACAACTTAAAGTCCCACTAATCGAAACACCTGAGCTAGAGTAATCCAGAGTGTCCTCATCTCAACTTATCTGGTGAGTTATGCTTTCTTAAGTGGTGATTTAATTTTTTTTTAATTTATCTTTGATTATGGCGATGTGCTGAATAAATTACGTTGGAATTTTTTTTTTAATTGTATAAATTCATGATTTTATTTTTGCTTTGCTTTACTTTTAGTTTGTAATAAGAGTTTATGAGGAGTGTCAGTCTTTTGTTTTCTTTATTGTATATACTTTATTGTAAATAGTTATTGTTGTTGTATTTTATATTAATTTATTGTATAATTGAAGCTTACAAGGATTGTTCGTAAACTGGTGGGGGAGAGTTACAGGCTTAGTCAGTTGTTATTTCTATGTGAGGTGATCGAGTAGATCAGCTGATCGAAGATGTATATATAGAGGTACGGAACACAATGAAATGCTTCTGAGGCCGGCACTTCTCTACGGAGCACCACTCTTCACATACCTCTCTGACGGCACGCAGCGCCACCTTCAGGGATTCCAGGATAGTATGCTGCGGAGGATGGTCCGCACTACATCGTGGAAGAAGAAGAAGCCTCCGGAACTACATCAGCTCTTCGAACTACCTACAGTACCAGAGTTCATTGGTCGGAGGCATGTCAAGTTCTTCGACTCCCTCAAACATCTGACCAATCCACTCTTCCAATCACTGACACCAGTGCCCCCTCCAGTACGCTGGCAGGACCTCCACCCTCGTAGCCAATGATGTACCGACCATTGAAATCAAGTGAAAGGACACTCTTTAGTTTTAGTATTTAGTATATAGGATAAAACTCAGAAAACGAAGTGTGCCCCAGCACCTCGTCTACTTAAACATTACATACACTCAAAGAATTATAAATCTCAACATGTCCTTAGAATGGAGCAATGCTCCAGTAAAAGAACAATTTTGTAAATATGTATATATATAAAAATTTCAACAATAAAAATTTTTCTATAGGGGCTAGGAAAAAACAAAATTAAATGCAGTCTTTGAGTAACAAGCGAGTTGGTTCTTTCAGTCTCCCTTTTCTCTTTTTCATTCTTTCAGCTCACAAACGTTTAACATATGTGTATAATCTATATACACTATATATACATAAGATATGTTCAGCCGAAAGAAAATACTTTAAAAAAAGAGATATAAAAGGGACTAGTAAAGAGATACAAGAGATCACTCCATATACTGGTTTATTTGGCTCCTTTCTCTTTGACATTATTTGATCCATAATTCCAGCATCGTAATTGCTTACTCAAGATTTTAAAATTCAATGATTTCTCAAATTTTATTAAAGTTAATCATTTAACAATTATCAGAATAAAAAACGTTTTTAAAATCCAACAGTTTTCATGATCTCCCCATAATAAATCTTCTTGATCATTTTTCAAACCTGAATTCTTCTTTCACAATCTCCCCATAGAATCAAATATGATTTTCTAATTCAGATTCACGTGATTTTTTTTAATCATTACATCTCATAAAATCTACCCTTAAACTCATGTATTCCTAACTTTCAGGTTTTCCTAGTCTCTGTTGATTTTAAGAACTGCAAAACATTTAAAATAATTTAAAGTAAACTCCAAGATACTGCCCGGCTCCTACCTCAACCCAATAAATTATAGTTTAATGTGATTTGTATTCTATTCCCGATCGCAATTATTCAACAATGAGCTTCATGGAGGAACTCTGTATTGATAACTAGGACATGGCGAAAATGGACGAAGGGATAATTTTGGACTCCCTGGGAATCATCCACCATCACATGCATGGTAGCTGAGAATG